>NC_043758.1:1438570-1656070 GCF_902148845.1 Salarias fasciatus
CAGACCCCAGACAGGGACTGCACCTTACTGTCTTCTGTAGTCGTAGTATTAAATAAAAGAGGAGCAGCTCAGGCCAAGCAGACAAGCTGCAGTGTCAATGTGAAGCTTTTTTAAAATGAAAGCAGTGAAATAAATCTGGGAACTGGTGTAATTCTGAGCGGAGCAGGTTCTCCTGGTGGGTTCCGAGTCGTTCCAGCTCCGGTCCGTGACGCCTCGGAGGGCGGCGAGCCGAGCTCCTGTGTGCCGCCATTGTCTCTCCGCCGGGGAACATATGGAGGAGCCGAGGGACAATGGAGCTCTTGTCACGCCGGACTCGACAAAGAGGCCAAGACGGGCTCAGACGGGGGGCCCAGCCGGCGTGCTGCGGCAGGGCCGCCGCGCGCCCCACCGTGCACGTTTTAATGGCAGAGAGAACCCAGCCGTCCTCAGATGTTTTCCACCCACATTTTCAGCTTTAGGTTTCTTTAAGTTTCTTCCAAACTGAAGACAAAGTCGAATTCACACCGGAAAGACGGACTCCGGCGGCAGGAGCGTCAAAATGTTTTCACTCTGAGCGTCACTTTTAGAGTCCAGTTTCAAGTGTTACGCCGCCTTCAGCCATGAATTACAGGTTAAAACACCACCGGTCAGCATGTTAGCATGGCTGCAATGCTAATGCTACGTCGCCAGCGTTAGCTTCCACTCCCGCGGCGCCGCCTGCTGCTCTCGGCGTCGTCGACTGTTTTCAGGAAAACGCGATAAGCAGGGTTCCCTTTGAGGCTCCTTTCAGGTGAAGAAGAATTTTCTCGTTTCTGAAAACGATGCATGTTTCCATGGAAACCGTGGAAACTCTGAAGACTCTTCTGAGCCGTCGTCCTGATCCGGCGGTTCTGCTTGTATTCCGTTGGTACTGTTCTGTTCTGATCGCTGTACTCAGGCCATGATGTCAACCAGCAGGTTTCAGGCTTCAGGTTTCAGACTTCGGTGATTTGAATCACTTGTACGTTTTCACAGTTGTTTATTTAAAAAATGTCTTCAGTGTCCCTCAGCAGGGCCTCAGGGATGATTTAGTTCCTGTTTGAAGGCTCCAACGGATGAGAGGCGGCGGCGGCGGCGGCGGCCTGGGCAGAGGCTGCCCCTCCCTAACCTCCACCCAAACCACTGCTAACCGACGGCGGAGCGGCTCGCCTGCAGCTGAGCGTTCAGACGGAGAGGAGCGTCAACGGCCCGCCGTCCTCTGGTCCCGCCGTCCTCCGGTCCCGCCGTCCTCCCGTCCCGCCGTCCGCCGGTCCCACCGTCCTCCGGTCCCGCCGTCCTCCGGTCCCGCCGTCCGCCGGTCCCGCCGTCCTCCCGTCCCGCCGTCCTCCGGTCCCGCCGTCCTCTGGTCCCGCCGTCCTCCCGTCCCGCCGTCCTCCCGTCCCGCCGTCCTCCGGTCCCGCCGTCCTCCGGTCCCGCCGTCCTCCGGTCCCGCAGCAGGAATAGAGGAGACAGAGAATTGTAATCTGAAATCCAAACATTCCCACCGCCAAGGCAGCTGACTCAACACACACGTGTCGACACACACGTCTAACACGAGGATCAGAATCCGTCCAGAATCCGTCCCGGATGCAGGACCGCACGGCGTCCTGCAGGCCTGAGACGTCTCCTCAGTCCTGAGTCCTGACGTCAGAGGACGCTACATGACTTTAAATATGTGCAACCTAACTGGATGTGTGTGTGTGTGTGTGTGTGTGTGTGCGTGCGTGCGCTTATTTTTAATAAACTAAATTGCATTCATTTCAGACAAGTTGAATAGTTATTTGAGCAACTGTCAACTGTAAAACTGCCAAGTCCAGAGGAATCTGGACCAGGATGAGGGGAGTCTGGATCAGAACCAGGAACTGGACCAGGACCAGGACCAGGACCAGGACCAGGACCAGGACCAGCAGAATGTGGACTGGGAGTCATGACACTGGGGGAAAACACTGCTGGGATTGTTGATCTACTGAGCATGTGCCGAAGCACTGGATTCAGAAAAGTTACGTTTTTCCCACTTCTGTTTTTTATCTTATTTATTTTATTTAACCAGGAAGGTCCCATTGAGAATGAAAACCAGTTTTTCAAGGGAGTCCTGGGGGTTATAAAGTTTTAATTCCAAATAAAGTTTTAAAAAGTTGTGTTTGTTCTCTGAATAACCAGACCTGAACGACTCAGAGGAGGTGAAAGAATAAAGAATCAAGTAAACGAGGCTTCATCCTGAGAGCTTCCCATCAAGAGACCCACATCGTGTTTCTGATCGTAGGTCAAGCCCTTTGTGTCCAAAAAATACGGTGTATCACAAACTGAACACACACACACACACACACACACACTGATACATCCCACACCCACAGACAGTTATGATGGTTATGTAAGATCAGCTTCAGTTGCTGTGTCACTCACATGGACAAACCACATCAACAGAGCACTCTGTGTGTGTGTGTGTGTGTGTGTGTGTGTGTGTGTGTGTGTGTGTGTGTGTGTGTGTGTGTGTGTGTGTGTGTGTGTGTGTGTGTGTGTGTGTGTGTGTGTGTGTGTGTGTGTGTGTGTGTGTGTGTGTGTGTGTTTGTATGTGTGTGTGAGTGTGAGTGTGAGTGTGAGACCGAGGTGGGTGACACACCGATTTGAATGATAAAGTCGTATGTGCAAAGGAAGGCGAAAAAAAGAAAAACATAACGACCGTCAGTGTGTTTCCAAACCCAGCGACCGCAGAGAGGAAGCCACATGGATTACAGTTTACACACACACACACACTCTCAGTAACGTACAGTAGCAGTGAGTGTGTGATAAGACTTGTTTGTGTGTGTTGAGAATAAACTGTTGATCAGGGAAACTGTTTCTCGTGTGTAAACTACTTCTCATTAATTCACTCATCGGTACACACATTCTGTATATTTGCGAATCGGCTGTTTTCTGTGTGTAACACCAGCTGAAGAGCTGTCAAACACACAGCCCCAGACCGAGTCAAGACCAATGTGGCCTTGAGACCAAAACCAGTCTGGAGTCCCACAACTGGACCGGCGGAGCCTCGATCACCAGATGATGGAAACGATACTGAGCCATGATCAGAACTGCTCACACCGCCGCCCTGTTTTCAGATACATCTCCCTTCAACTCAGTCTTCATGTGAAATCCTCTGTAAACCTGAGCTCAGGCTGGTGGTTTGTTTCCATTAAGGAGAACACTTAGTTGTCGGTCATGGTAAATCTCAGTGACTGAGTTTGAGATCGACTTTCGAAGACAAATCAATACGCATCCAAGTCACTGGTCGTCTGAGTCAATTCTCCAAAACAAAAGTTTCTAAATGGGGGAATTCATTCAGTCTGAAGTTCTGTTTTCACTATTCAGGAGTCTCTCCACTCAGCACTGTTCCAGTCCGATGGCCGTTAGCCTGAATTAGCACTTCAACACGCCGGCGGCCTCAGATCGGCCCTCGCCCCTCATTCTGACCCTCCGAGTCATGAATACCAGGTCAAAGGGACAGGAAGCGGCAGAATATGACTTTATTAGCATTAGCTCCATTAGCATGTTTTAAACTGAGAGATCCTGAATTGTCTTGCTTTTAATCTGAAAGGTATTAGTTTCCCCGGGGCAGTTTGCAGAGCCGAGGAGGTCGGGAAACGCCCGGGAAGGAAAGATAGCCGCATTCACACCTCATTCCCACCTCAGGGCATGCTGGGAGCTTTATTCTGAAATGTAAATCACTTCTAAGTGGAGCTAACGTCTCAGCAAGCAGCTGAGAACATCTGAAGTGAAGCAAACTCCAGCAGAGAAAAACAAAAATCAGCCAGTGAAGGAAATAGTTGTGAAAACAAATTTGGGAGACTTTGATGAAATTTGATTGGATGAGGTTTTTTTTCTTCTTTTTTTTTTTTTTAAATGATCATGTTCGACATGCATCCTGAACTGATTCTGGTCTGCAGATCATTTGGGACTGGGCCTGCATGGAGTTTTATTTTGAAAAATGCTTCACTCTGACCAGCGTGTCTTTCCTTCCTTTTGTTTTCCGTCAATAAGCTCTGCTGCAGTGTTTTAACACAGCGTCCTGCTGGAAACATCTGCTGCTGCAGCTTCAGCGGTGCAGAAACTTTTGAAGAGTGCAGGTTTAACTTTGAAGAAGTTGTGTTTTCAGTGTTGTCGTGTAAACAGTCTTACTTTATTTCAATGAAAACTTTTTATTGAGTTCACTTTAACCCCCTTCTGTGAAGATTCCCATCCAAACTCTTCAGACTGTGTCCAACTACAAATGAAGGCGATTTTATTTTGTCTTCTTATTTTGACGATATGATGTTAAGGGCAGTCTGCCGCTGTGGAGCTCTCTGAGCGGTCGTTTGTCTGTTTCCGGAGCGTAACGTCTCGAACACGTTGTCTTTCCTGTCGTTTCTGTTTCAGACGCCGTCCCTGCCGATGGGAGTCTCTGTGAACGGCTCTGCCGGCTCCCTGGATGTGTTCCGGGATCCGAGTCTCGGCTTTAACGATCCAAAACAAAGTGGAGTGACGGCTTGTTGGGAGGAAGAATGCTCCTTTAAGGATTTGCTAATGAATGGGTGAAAAAGTAGGCTCATTCACAGCCCTCCTCCTCTTTCACTGCCCTCCCCTCCCCCCTCCAAACACACCATTACAATGCAGGAGCCCCCTCCCCACACACACACACAGCCCACCCCCAGCAGCCCCGGCCGGAGGGGGGGCTTCCCCGGCTATTTAAAGAGATTCCAGCAGATGGTGGAGGAACGTTCCTCCTTCACAGTGGACCTCCTCGGCACTCGCCGTCCCTCCTCTCCCCGACACCTCCGCTGCAGGACAGCTGCTGCTTCTTCTTCTTCTTCTTCTTCTTCTTCTTCTTCTTCTTCTTCTTCTTCTTCTTCTTCTTCCAGCCTGCTTCTGGCTTCAGGAGTTTCTTCTTCTCGTGCTTCTTGGATGGTGGAGCGTCGATCATGCCCTCCGACTTCCTGACGCCGTTCCTGGAGCTGGATGAGGAGTTCTGCAAGGTGAGGTCACACGTCCGGGTCCAGGTCCAGGTCTGGGTCCAGGTCTGGGTCCAGGTCCAGGTCCGTGTCCAGGTTCACAGTTCACCTCAGAGTTTCAAAGTAGATTCACTGTTTTCTCTTTAAAAGTGTGGAGGAGCAGTTCTCCTAATCGATGCAAGAATGTATGATTTGGTTTTAAATCTCACGTGAGCTTCTGTGAAGTGTTTTAAACTTCAGTGGATGTTTCTGAGCAGGAAGCTGCAGCTCCTCATGAAGGAGGTCATTTAAAGTTAGATCTTGTTGAAGCAGGCGCTTTGAGGAGAGGCCGGAGCCGTGGAGCCTGAGCGGGTTTCGCTCCAGCGCTCCAGGAATGCAGAAAGACTCACGTCTATTCCCCCCCCCCCCTCCTTTTGTGTGGCAGAGTTTCCGCGGCCCGGAGGCGACAGATGGCCCGTCGGCAACGCAACGGCAGCAGCGAGTGCTGGGCTTCCAGCGGCGCCACTCCCTCTGCCCCGTCACTCTGCCCAACTCCAAGTTCAACAGCGGGGCGGCGGCCGGCGAGGCGGCCTGCTGGGGGCCCGGCGCCGCCTTCGGCCAGCTGCCCCGCTCCGCCCTCAGCCACATCCCCTTCAGGGTGGACCGCTCCGTCAGCATGATCGAGGGCTGCGGCGTTCTCGCCGGCGGGGAGGACAAGACGGCCAACCTGTCCCCGCCGCCGCCGCTGCTGCCGCCGCCCGGCCTCTGCGTCAGCGGCGGCTCCCTCTCCTCCTCCGCCGCCTCCTCGCCCTCCAGGCTCCCCCCTCCCCCCCCTCACTTCTCCACCAGGTACAAGACCGAACTGTGCCGGACCTACGAGGAGAGCGGCGCCTGCAAGTACGGCGCCAAGTGCCAGTTCGCCCACGGCCTGGACGAGCTGCGCGGCCTCAGCCGGCACCCCAAGTACAAGACGGAGCCGTGCCGCACCTTCCACACCATCGGCTTCTGCCCGTACGGCGCCCGCTGCCACTTCATCCACAACGCCGACGAGCTGCAGGCGGGGCCGGCCGCCGCCGCCGCCGCGCCTCCTCAGCGGCTGAAGCCGCGGCCTCCGCTGCTGCGGCACAGCCTCAGCTTCGCCGGCTTCTCCACGGCGCCTCACGCCTTCCAGCCGGTGGAGGCGTCGCGGCCGCCCTCGCTGCTCTTCACCCGGGCGGCGTCCGTCTCGCCGCCCCCGTCCTCCACGGGCAGCCCGGAGCTCCTCTCGCCCCTGTTCCCCGAGCCGGGCTCCCTGAAGCACTGCCCCTTCTTCAGCGGCGTCGGCGACCTGGCGGGCGACGGCGGAGACTCGGCGCTGCGCTTCTTCGCCGTGACCGACTCCGTGGCCTCCAGATGCCCCGGCTCCACTTTTAAAAGCCCCGGCCTGCCCCTCCACCTGCCGCGGCAGCCGCCGGCGCCCCCGGGCGTCCGCCCCGGCCTGCAGCGCTGCTCCTCCGCCGACTCGCTCTCGGAGGAAGGCTACACCTCCTCCTGCTCCCTCAGCTCGTCGCCCGGCGGCGCCGAGTCGCCGGGCCTGGAGGGCCGCCGCCTGCCCATCTTCAGCAGCCTGTCCGTGACGGACGAGTAGGGCGGAGTTTTACTGCCAGGCCGCCTCGGGCCGGGCGGATGTCTGGACCCAGACACCAGGTCCAGGCTGCTCCCTGAGTCCGGCCCAGTAAACGTACCTATCTTTGTGCATATTGCATCTGTCGTCCCAGCAGCAGTACTGCTGCTCCGTGTTCGTCCAGTTTTCGCTGACCTCCAGTCTTTCTGTTGTTATGATTTATCGGGAACTCTTGGTCTGATATTTACTGCTGTATACTGTTGTATACCTGATTGTGTAGAACCTGCGGGCTGCGCCGCTCCGCTCGGCGTTCCGGCTGGAACTCTTGTGCTCCCTGTTTTCAGGAGGACTTTGATATCAGTGCTGTGCGCCACTTTTCTTTTTCTTCCCTCATTCTGTTCTCGGTTCTTTTTCTGGTTTTTGTTTTTGTTCTTTGTTGCTCACGGTCATATTGAGGAGCTGAATCCTGTAGGCTGCCACTGGCTGATTGATTAATTGATGAATGGACTGCCGGTATGGCTGCGGCCATCTGATTGTATTTGTCGCCTGACATGAATTAAACTGCCTTAGCAAGAAAACTGGCACAAATGTAGGAAAGCCCCAGACTCTAGTCACCAAAGTTACCCATGTTAGACCGCTAACCTGCTAGTACTGCTGACTCATAGCATTAGCCGTGCCAGGTGTTACCATTATTAATAGCGTCACTGTTTTTTTAGACTTATTTATTATACGAGTTGTTTTGCTTCGTGATGCCTTTAGAAATTACGCTTTACTTTATGCATTCATGTTGTCCGCCTGCTTTGTGTTTACACAATCCCGTAGCTTTAAGGGGGCCGGTGGAGAGGGGGGAGGGAGGGGGAGGGACGTAGACATTTTGGCATTCTGTATTCATGTTGCCTTACCGGCTGAATCAGGACTCGCTCAGGTCTCTGCAGCGAGTCGACTCTCCTCTCCATCGCGCCCGACTGTAACGACCACGTCTCCGGTGTCCGTCTCAGCACAGTTTGACGACCGTCACACCTGTCGTGGAGTTCACCGCTCGGAAGTGCCGTCTTCCCCGGGGTCTCGCTCCAGGGAGACTCTGCCGTGCAGTGAAGAGGCGGCGTTTCGTTGTGTTTTTGGTGAAGAGGCGGCGTTTGGTTGAGTCCCCGGTTGGCTGGACGGACTGGCCTCGGTTGGCTTGATGACAATGTGTTTGCAGACCGACCTGTGTTGCACGCCGGCTCGCGGCCGGCTAACTGTTCCAGCTGGGGGGGAAATCATGACTGTCCGGCGGATTCGGACCAGGCTCTCCGTCGCCTGCCTCTGATTCGCTCCCTGTTGATTTGACTTTACCCAGCGCGCTGTTTTTGTAACTTTTGTTAACTTAAGGTCTTATTTATTTTGTTTTTTAAAGGCAAAAACCTATATTGTGTTGTTTGATATTGCATTTTTTCTTGTTTTACGTAATTTAAGTTTACATTCCATGGATGATGTTGATATGTCTGCTCTTTATCTTAATATATGTCCATCTTTATTTCAAATAAAGGTCAATGAAAAGCGCCACGAGCCCTGGTGTGTGTTCCTGTCTGTCTGGGCTGAATGCAGAATGCGTCATGTTCGTCTTTTATCCCATTTATGCTGTGAATGGGTGACTGTGATGAACAGTGTAAAGTGATATATGAGTGAAATCCATGTGATTACACAACACAGAATCACATGGCTGGCTTCACACACGGTTGTGGCTCGTCTAATCCAGTGCATGCACAGCGAGAACATGCAGAATGTGCACAGAAAGGCCCTGGTTTCCTTCATCTAAACATCCACATTTCAGAAGATAAATGAAATGTGCAAAAAGAGCAAAACCTAATGTGAACAACATGAATAAAATCCAGAAAACGCTTCTTCTCTTCAGCTCACGTTCCTCCACTCACTCACTTCTGCAGTACACATCTTCTTTGTTAGTGAGCGGACAACAACAACAAGAAGGAGCGCACAATGCAAGAGCACAAATGGGTATTTTTGGCTCTGCGTTCCCACGGCCGGCCTTTAAAGGCCGCCGCTGCCTGCAGAGGCTTCGCCGTCATCTGGGTCTCCCCAGGCACAAAGGAACAAAGATTAACTCTTTCTCTCTCTTGCTGAGGGAATCTCCCGGCCCTCCCCTCCAGTGTGTGTGTGTGTGTGTGTGTGTGTGTGTGTGTGTGTGTGTGTGTGTGTGTGTGTGTGTGAGAGACACTGAGGAGAATGTTTGGGCAACAGATGCTGGAACAAAGGCTTCCTGAACACAATGAGACACCCAGATACTTGTGACTGATTTCCATCTATACACACAAAGTGGAGCAGAAGTTAAGGTCCACCCCCGAGTGTGTGTGTGTGTGTGTCTGTGTGTGTGTGTGTGTGTGTGTGTGTGTGTGTGTGTGTGAGGGGTAAAAAATCCGCAGAGGAGGAAACAACGTGATGAAAATGACTAAACTTTGTAAGAAATCGATGTGTGTGTAGGATTCTCTTCTAAAGACCCGTTCACCGCGTCTACCCAGCAGATTTTCAGGTGAAAACATCGTTTTCATGTTTCCATCTCAGAAAAGTTTCCATTTGTCCAGAAAAGTTTGGGAAGCGACGTCTGTTTACACCGAAAACCCTGTAGCTAGCATGCTAACAACACGAGCACAGTTAGCATGCACGGCTCGAACATGAACGATGGGAGAAGACTCTTCTCCCCGAAACGCCACAGAAGCATCAGGTTTGGACCGGCTGAAGCCTGTTTGGACCCGACCAGGGCTGGACTCAGGTGAGGAGGTCCAGCATGAGAACCGCCTCGGGTCCGCTTTCTCCTCCTGGGCTCATTTTGGCTGCTTTTATTGGAAATATCACTTTTTCAGCCGTCAGACTCAGACTCAGACGTCAGCGGAGCAGAATATTAGAAATGTGGAATTACTGCGGTCTGAAAGACAGATTTAAACCTTCCTGCTGATTTATGGTCAGAAGTGGCTCCAGAACTCACAAACTTTCTTCTGCTTAGGTTTGAATTTCAGGCTTTTTTATGACTTTATATAAAAATTGAGTGAATTTTATAATGTGTGTGTGTGTGTGTGTGTGTGTGTGTGTATGTAGTGTGTGTGTGTGTGTGTGTGTGTGTGTGTATGTAGTGTGTGTGTAGACTGAGGGTTTCCCTCTGGTGAATGAATGAATAACAGTGAGTGAAGCAGGAGCAGACTCCCACAATCCCTAGAGCTGCTCACCATTCAGGACCGTGTGTGTGTGTGTGTGTGTGTGTGTGTGTGTGTGTGTCTAAGACTTGAAAAAGGCCAAGGGCCATCCCCATGCAGACCCCCTCCGCCCCGCTCTCCCTTTTCAGACTAACATCTGTATGCTAATGCGTCTCAATGGGAGCGGCCGGCGCTGGTCCTGGGAGCGGGGCTGGGGGGGGTGGGGGTGGGGGTGGGGGGGGGGGTGGCGGAGGTGGGTGGATGATGTAGCTCTGGGGGAGGGGGGGCTCAGAGAGGAGTGTCACGGGGGGGGGGGGGGGTGGCGGAGGTGGGTGGATGATGTAGCTCTGGGGGAGGGGGGGCTCAGAGAGGAGTGTCACTGGACGGCTCAGTGGGAAATGGACGGAGGTTTCTGGAGGTTTCTGGTCTCCAGACCAGACGTGTCCCTCTGAGGGAGCTGAGGTCCGGTCCGTCCATCAGCGAGTGTCCTCCAGAGACCAGCTCACACCTGCAGCGAGGGGAAGAAACACACTCCAGCTCTCTGACTAGGTACATACGCCCCGTATAATCCGCTTGTAGGTGAAGCGGGTTGTAAATGTGTCACGTAAACTCCGAGTGGATCCGCTTCACTCGGAGCCGATTGTAGGAGGTGGTCTACACCGATCGACAATCCGCTCCGTGTCTCATATAAAAGCCAGCTCAGAGCAGCGCGGATTAAACGGGTTATTTGTTCCGCATGTGTTCCCTCGTACGTAGTGACCTGTGACATGCCAGTAAACGGGAAGCAGGACAGTCAAAAACCAGCAGAGGAACGACGGTGGCTGAAAAACACTTTTTTAATAAAAAACCCAGAGAGAAAAAACACTGGAGAGGAGAGATGGAAGCAAACAGCGCAACAGCGAGTTGTATAAAGAGCTCCGTAGCAGATTACGAGCAATCGCCCGGCCGGTGTTATGGATTAACTGGTTCCCGTGTTAATGAATGACGGCGGAGGTCTGTGTAAACACATGCTGATAACAACAGTTGTTAAAGTAAGACTCACAAAAGACTTTAAACGTATACACTCACTGTAACTGTCGATAACTGACGTTCGCCAGAACGACTACAAGTTTCAGTCATCTGTTGGTCACAAGGTAACACGGGCGCCAGTTAATTCGAAACATCGGCATGGAGCAGAGCTCACACCGAAACATGGCGCTCGGCGGCGGTGCTCCGGCCAGGGGAGCAGCCGCTCCTTCAGCAGGTATCATGGAGATGTTGGGACATTATCTGAGCAGATATCAGCAGATAAAACTCTGCTCGGCGCTGAGGACTGCTGCTGCAGAGAGGAAGACCTGGAAGATCCTCCAGAGACTCTGTCCTCACGTCACAGGACGCCGTATAATCCGCTTCACCCAGAGTCCTTGTAAACGAGGATTCATCGTGGATCGCTTTGTGTGCCGTACATGTATACACACGCGTTTAATACGATTGTTTACAATCGGATTGAAAAAACACCATGTAAACTGGGCCACTGTCACTCAGAGAAACACACTCCAGTTCTCTGAAGCCCCTTTCCCACCGGCCAAAAAAACCCCTTCAAACCCGCTAGTAATCGTCTCCTCGTGGCAGTGTACAGGGTTTAATCGGCATTTAGACCCGGGTCGTTCAACCCTGCAATCGACCCGGGTTTTTAGCGGGTTGGCTGCTGTCGGCTTTTAGCGGGATGATGTCGACGCAGTGCGGCTACGTTAGCGCACTAGTTGTTGTTTCTGGACACAGCGGGAGATTTCCTTCCTCAACATGACCCAGCAGTGGCAGGACAGCGAGACCAGAGAGCTTCCCCTGATCCAGGAAGAGGAGATTCGTCTACAGGTAACGGGGACTGCGTTCCGCTGCATTGTTTACTTCTGTTGTGCTCTGTGGCGCTGATGATGTCATCAACGTGGGACACCATCAGCGTGGGAAAACGCAGCGACGCGGCTCGCCAGCAGGCAGCTAGACCCGGGTCTGCAGGCAGTGGGGAAGGAGTCTAGAAGCCGAAGAAAACTTGAGTGTCTCTATGTCTCTGGTTCTTCATGTCTCTGGTTCTTCATGTCTCTGGTTCTCTGGTTCTTCATGTCTCTGGTTCTTCATGTCTCTGGTTCTTCATGTCTCTGGTTCTCTGGTTCTTCATGTCTCTGGTTCTCTGGTTCTTCATGTCTCTCGTTCTCTGGTTCTTCATGTCTCTGGTTCTTCATGTCTCTGGTTCTTCATGTCTCTCGTTCTCTGGTTCTTCATGTCTCTGGTTCTTCATGTCTCTGGTTCTTCATGTCTCTGGTTCTCTGGTTCTCTGGTTCTTCATGTCTCTGGTTCTCTGGTTCTTCATGTCTCTGGTTCTCTGGTTCTTCATGTCTCTGGTTCTCTGGTTCTTCATGTCTCTGGTTCTCTGGTTCTTCATGTCTCTGGTTCTCTGGTTCTCTGGTTCTTCATGTCTCTGGTTCTCTGGTTCTTCATGTCTCTGGTTCTTCATGTCTCTGGTTCTCTGGTTCTCTGGTTCTTCATGTCTCTGGTTCTTCATGTCTCTGGTTCTCTGGTTCTTCATGTCTCTGGTTCTTCATGTCTCTGGTTCTTCATGTCTCTGGTTCTTCATGTCTCTGGTTCTCTGGTTCTTCATGTCTCTGGTTCTCTGGTTCTTCATGTCTCTGGTTCTTCATGTCTCTGGTTCTCTGGTTCTTCATGTCTCTGGTTCTTCATGTCTCTGGTTCTCTGGTTCTTCATGTCTCTGGTTCTTCATGTCTCTGGTTCTTCATGTCTCTGGTTCTCTGGTTCTTCATGTCTCTGGTTCTTGACGTTGTCTTCTCTCTGGGGCCTTTTTAATGTCACATGGCTCCGAGAACTTGAAGGGCCTTCTGTGTTCCTTCAGGGAGCCTTGAGGCTGAATACAGGATAATTGTCCAGACATGCACCATAAAAGGGGCGGAGTCTGCATCGCCTGACCAATCACAAACTTGGAGAAATCCCAAACAGGAAACACATTTCAGACGATCGTCCTGCACAAACATGGCGAGTTCTGCTACCAGGAAGGAACCTGGTACCATGGACAGCGATCAGGACAGGACAGGCGTTCAAGTCTCTCTCTCTCTCTCTCTCTCTCTCTCTCTCTCTCTCTCTCTCTCTCTCTCTCTCTCTCTCTCTCTCTCTCTCTCTCTCTCTCTCTCTCTCTCTTTTAAATTTTCATTCAAAAGATAACACAAAAAACATACCTAAAAGAAAATAATACAACACAAGAATGAATGGGAGAGAAAGGAGCAGAAAGAAGAATAACTTGTGATGTCTGCCGCTTCTTTCATCATATCATATTTTCCCAATATTTACAAGCACCATCATCTTTTTCACCTGATTTTACACTAGTTACACATACCTATTATCATTTTTTTCTCTATCTGCCTTTCCTTTATCCAGCCACTTACATTCCGTCAACAATTTCAATCATTATTTGTCTTCAAAATTCCAAGACCAACTCCTCTCTGTCAGGAGAAAATCATGCAATGCTGGACTCATATCTCATGTGTCCAACACTGTATAACTCCTCAGTAATGTAGTTTTTACATTTCTTCTAAATGCTGTGATTGTTCGCATTCCTTTTACTTCTTTCTGAAGTGCATTCCAGAGATTGGTTTCCTGAACCGTCACAGTGCGTTCCATTATTTTTGTTCTGAATCTGGGTTTTTTAAAAATGTCAGTCCCTTTTAGATTCTAACAGCTTTCTCTTTTTGCGAATCTTTCTTGAATTTTTCCAGGTAACATGTTCCTATTAGCTTTATATAATATCTGAAGTATTTTATAGTCAACTATATCATCAAATTTTGAAGAATTACACTATAAGAATAGTGGGTTTGATGGCTCTCTCTTTCTATTATCATTGAGAATTTTCAGAGCCTTTTTTTGTAAAATGAACAGAGGTTGTGTATAAGTTTTACAGGTCGTCCCCCAATTTGCTACCTCTAACAAAGGCCCAGCTCCCCCATTCACATTCACACCACCAAGTACCCACCCCCCCACCTCCACCTCCACCTCCAGCCTTTCCCTCACACACTCCCAGTGAGGAATGAGCTCAGGAGGATGAAGAGAAAGCAGCAGGTCCGGATGGTATCAGCTCCAGGCTCCTCAAGTCCTGCTCAGACCAGCTGTGCAGCTGATCAGGCTCATCTTCAACATGAGCCTGAAGCTGGAAGAGTCCCACAGCTGTGGAAGACGTCCTGCTTGGTACCGGTACCCAAAACGTCTCACCCCAAGGACTTCAACAGCTACAGGCCAGTGGCTCTGACATCCCATCTGACGAAGACTCTGGAGAGGCTGGTCCTTCATCTGACGAAGACTCTGGAGAGGCTGGTCCTTCATCTGACGAAGACTCTGGAGAGGCTGGTCCTTCATCTGACGAAGACTCTGGAGAGGCTGGTCCTTCATCTGATGAAGACTCTGGAGAGGCTGGTCCTTCATCTGATGAAGACTCTGGAGAGGCTGGTCCTTCATCTGATGAAGACTCTGGAGAGGCTGGTCCTCGCTCATCTCCGCCCTCTAGTGAGCTCATCGATGGACCTGCTGCAGTTGGCCTACCAGCCTGGCATCGGGGTGGACGATGCTGTGGTCTTCCTCCTGGTCCCAGCTGGAGCAGCCTGACAGCACTGTGAGGACCACGTTTTTGGATTTCCCCAGCGCTTTCAACACGATCTAGCCGGCTCTCCTGACGGACCAGCTGGAGGTCACAGGGGTGGACCACCACCTCTCGGGCTGGATCCTGGACTACCTCACAAACAGACCACAGTTTGTGAGGGCACGGGACTATGAGTCTGACATGGTGGTCTGCAGCACAGGAGCCCCACAGGGAACAGTTCTGGCTCCTTTCCTGTTCACCCTGTACACGGCGGACTTCATGTTCAACTCGGCCAGCTGTCACCTGCAGAGGTTCTCTGACGACTCTGCGACCGTTGGTCTCATCTCAAATGATGATGATCGGGAGCACAGAGGACTGATCCAGAACTTTGTGGACTGGTGCCAGCAGAACTGCCTCCAAATTAACTCTGGAAAGACCAAAGAGTTGGTGTTGGATTTCCGTAGGCGCCGTTACAAACCCCCAACACCGGTGAACATCCAGGGCAGGGACATTGAGCGAGTGGACTCATACAGATTCCTGGGTGTTCACCTCAACAATAAACTGGACTGGTCAGACCACTGCAACCCGGTCTACAGGACGGCCCAGAGCAGACTCTGTCTGCTCAGGAGGCTGAGGTCTTTTGGGGTGCAGGGGCCTCTTGAAGACCTTCTATGACTCTGTGGTGGCCTCGGCCATTTTCTACAGAGTGGTCTGCTGGGCCAGCAGCATCTCAGCTGCTGACAGGAGGAAGCTGGATCGGGTCATCAAGAAGGCCAGCTCTGTCCTGGGGGGTCCCCTGGACCCAGTGGGGGTGGTGGGAGAAAGGAGGGTGTTAGCAAAGCGAACATCCCTCCTGGATAGGGTCTCCCACCCCATGCAGGACACCCCGAGGGCCCTGGAGAGCTCTGGGAGGTGTGTGAGGGAGCGTTACCGCAGATCCTTCCTCCCTGCTGCCATCAGACTTTACAACCAGCACTGCTCCAACTAGACACTACACACATCACACACACTCTCATTTATCAGGATAATCTGCACCTTAATTTTTATCATGTGCAATCATCACCCTCTCATCGTCTTAAATGTATATTGGAATTATATCTAACTTATACTGTTATTACTGTACATATGTGTCTGTCTGAAGTGTCTATTTAACTATATCTGTTATTATATTGTAGATACGTATTGGTCTCAAGTGTTTAAATGATATCTGTTATTACTATAGTATACATATCTAAACGTATATCTAATTATCTCCTGGTATATGCTAATGTCTATCTTTATATCTGGTTTTATTTCATTATATCTGTCTTAGACCTTTTAGTAAATTATATTTGATTTATATCTATCAGATTATATCTATTATTTGATTATATCTGTCTTAATTTGTATTTAAATTATATCTAATTATACTGGTGTTTAGTTGTGTCGGTCAGTATATTCATGTTACTTATTTAATTATATCTGTCCTAATTTTAGCATGCAAATTGTATTTGGCTTTTTCTTGTGTGGTTAGCTTTGTATTTTTCTGTTTTTCTATTTTTTCTTTCCACGTTCTCTTGCTGCTGCAACTCTGCAATTTCCCCATGCGGCACAAATAAAGGACTTTCAATTCAATTCAATTCAGTTCAATTCAATTCAATTCAAATTTCCACACAATAAGTTAGGTATGGAATAATTAGTGATTTATATAAGTTAAGTAATGCTGACTGATTTAAAAATGACTTTGCTCTAATACTGTGATGGATTTAGCTATTTTACTTCTAATATAATTTATATGTGACTTCCAGCGAAGGTCTTTATCAATAACACCTAAAAATCTTGTTTCCTGTACCCTTTGAATTTCTATCCCATCTATCTTAATTGATATATCTATATTATTTCCTCTATCATTAAACAATATAAAATTAGTTTTTTTTAACATTTAAAATAATTTGTTGCTATCAAACCAGTGTTTTCTGATTTGTCATCGCTCCAACTGCAGTCTGCTTTCTTTCATTGCTCTTTGAAGCCACGTGCTGCTCCTCCAGCAGTGTTTATGTGGGGAAATGGCGTCATCTGGTGGCCAAAGGTTGGCATTACACAAACATGAGTCTGATCCCATGAGTCAGTGTTTCTGTAGGAGTGGAAAAGGTGCATTTTATAAAGTTTGAATATGTTTCAAGTGGAACTTATAAGAAATGTGTATGACAGTCAAACCACATAACACAATATCCTTACAAAATTTGTACAAAGTGAAACTTGTATGATTTTAGAACGTATATGACAGTAATTCCACATTAACGAGTCAATTTGTCTAATATGAAGCGTAAATGAGTGAGACCAGACCATGAAACAGTTCATGACCCCGATATGTTTCAGGTCACTTTAGTCACATGACATATAATAAACTTATAGAAAGCGTGTAAAAAAAAAAAAAAAAAAAAAAATCATCGTCTGCAGATTCTTCACACTTTGACTGCAGAATGCAGAAATGGTGGCGCAGTGATGAGCCCCCAAGCAGCTCCTGGGTTCAAATCCAGCTGGGGCCTTTCTGTGGAGTTTGCATGTTCTTCCCTGTGTCTGGGTTCCCTCCAGGTACTCCAGCTTCAAATATTTTACAACTAAAAAGTTTAGATGCAACATGTGTGAAATATGATTTGCCAAGCATTTTCCTTATGTGCCACATGCAGGATTTTTACTTGTTTCAAATAAAATTGTTATAATTGTCTTGTATGAAAAGAATGTAAAAAATGTCCTCTTTCAAGAGGAAATCATGTGTGAGCTTCATAAGAATCACGCATAAAACACATGAAGGGATTTATTTCACTTAATGTAATTCTGTGTATTTCTTTTCCATGTGGGAAGTTTCCTCCTCTGAGTCTGGTTCTGCAGCACCTTGAATGGCAGCCGTCACACTGTGTGTGTGTGTGTGTGTGGTGTGTGTGTGTGTGTGTGTGTGTGTGTGTGTGTGTGTGTGAGAGAGAGAGAGATCAGAAAACTAATAAAGTCCATCCTGGGTTTGATTTCCAGAAAATATCCTTGACTGCTGACGTGGGTTCCAGTGTGTTTTGGTGGAGAGGTCTTCCTCTGCGCCGCCGGTGAAAGTCGATGTCTCCCCGGAGGTTTTGGACTTTTGTCTCGAAGCAGGAAGACGCTGTTGTGACTGGAAGGACGTCCGGATGGAAGCTCGTCAAGCCGCTCCTCCCTCGCCTCTCCTTCCAGTAACGGAGCTCCAGCTTCAGCATCAGGAAGAGGCCGTTAAAACAAGGGAGACAGTCGTGTTTCCCAGCATGCTTTGCTGCTTGCAATGTTTGAAAAGAGATCGCAGTTTTTTTGAGACTTAAGGGGAAAGTTGTGCTGTTAGTGGCTCTGATCAACTGAACCCCAAAACGCACAGGAAGTTCTGGTTTTTACATTAAACACCTGGTTCTGGTCCTGTTCCAGTCCAGATTCTCCTGGTCCTGGTCCTGTTCCAGTCCAGATTCTCCTGGTCCTGTTCCTGGTTCCAGTCCAGATTCTCCTGGTCCTGGTCTGGTTCCAGTCCAGATTCTCCTGGTCCTGTTCCTGGTTCCAGTCCAGATTCTCCTGGTCCTGTTCCTGGTTCCAGTCCAGATTCTCCTGGTCCTGGTCTGGTTCCAGTCCAGATTGTCCTGGTCCTGTTCCTGGTTCCAGTCCAGATTCTCCTGGTCCTGTTCCTGGTTCCAGTCCAGATTCTCCTGGTCCTGGTCTGGTTCCAGTCCAGATTGTCCTGGTCCTGTTCCTGGTTCCAGTCCAGATTCTCCTGGTCCTGGTCTGGTTCCAGTCCAGATTCTCCTGGTCCTGGTAGTTCTAGAGTTGACCCAGTCACCATAATAACAGTCCAACTTGGCGTTCTGTCACATGAGTGTCTGCGTTCTCCGCTCTTCGTGTTCAGAGGGTGTCGTGTTGCAGGAAAGTCTCGTCGGACTTCGTTGTGTTTCTAAAGTTGTCTCTTGTTTCAGGTTCTGCGGTTCTCCTCGTGCCGGCTGCTGGTCCTCCCTGATGTGTTTCACCTCAGCCTGACGGTGTGAGTCCAGTCACCTGGAGCTTCATGAGGGGCTGTCGGCCGGGGTTCTGGGTGTGGGTCTGGGTTCTGGGTGTGGGTCTGGGTTCTGGGTGTGGGTCTGGGTTCTGGGTGTGGGTCTGGGTTCTGGGTGTGGTTCTGGGTTCTGGGTGTGGTTCTGGGTTCTGGTTTGTGGTTCTGGGTTCTGGGTGTGGTTGTGGGTTCCGGGTGTGGTTGTGGGTTCTGGGTGTGGGTCTGGGTTCTGGTCTGGTGGTGTGCTTCCTGCCCGTCAGTCCAGGGTTCTGTGTCGTGTCTGAGCTGCAGTCTGGGTTCCTGCGGTTCTTCCTGCTGCAGTCGTTCAGTTTCTCTTTCGTTTGCTCCCCTGGACTCTGGCTTCTATTCATTTATTAACTTCTGATTTTGTTTTATGGACGATGAAATGATTTTGTTGTTGACTGTGGAAGTGCCTTGCTCCTGGGCTCCCACCTCCTCCAGACAGACAATGTTGCTGTGGAAACAGAACCTGAAACCTGCTTCCTGTCGAGCAGAAGCTGCAGCGACGTTCTGAGTGACCTTTCACCCCTCGTGTCGATCTTGACGGTTTGATGCCACAAACTGAGAATCCTCAGTCTCACGTGAAACCAAACCGAAGCGTGGAGTTCGCAGTGTGCGGCTTGGTGTGTCACTTCCTGTTTGAGAAGTTGCGGGACGGCTGCTTCACTGAATCACACAGGAAGCGCAGAGCGCTGCGCCGCTTCGTTTTCTCACATTAACCTGAGAGCAAAACGCTCTTCACCCTTCAGCTGAAGAACGAGCTGATCTGTCAGGAATCTAGTAAAACCAAAGTCTGTCGGATATTCTAGGACTCCACAAAGAACTCTGGGAAATATTTACTGTCATTAAAAACAACAACAACAACAAAAACAAAAGTTACTTACTTTAGAGTTTGTTTTAGATGGATTTATTTTGAAGGAGAGTGGGAATAACCAGCGCTGCTTCCAGGACGACTGGGGGGGCCGAGAGGGTGGTGTGTGTGTGTGTGTGTGTGTGTGTGTGTGTCGGGGGGGGCTCGACGGCCAGGAAAACCCTCATTTCCCTCACCTGACCTCTCCACATGAAGGTTATTCTTCAGGAAGAGAGGCATCCGTCCATCGAGCAGCACCGAGCACATCAGCTCTGAAATATGATTTCCCCGTTCTCTCACCACACACACACGCACGCACGCACACACACACACACACACACACACGCTCACACACACACACACACACACACACACACACACACACACACACACACACACACACACACACAGTTCTATCTACTCTCTCAGGGTTTATTTCTGTTCTTGTTCATCTCTTCCAAAGCTGTTCAAGATTTTTCACCTAATAAAATTTGGTTGGAAACTGTTCTTGGTCCTGGTCCTGGTCCTGTTCCTGTTCCTGTTCCTGGTCCTGGTCCTGGTCCTGTTCTTGATCCTGGTCCTGTTCCTGTTCCTGGTCCTGGTCCTGGTCCTGGTCCTGTTCCTGGTCTGGTCCTGGTCCTGGTCCTGGTCCTGGTCCTGGTCCTGTTCCTGGTCTTGTTCCTGGTCCTGTTCCTGGTCCTGTTCCTGGTCCTGGTCCTGGTCCTGTTCCTGGTCCTGTTCCTGGTCCTGGTCCTGGTCCTGTTCCTGGTCCTGTTCCTGGTCCTGGTCCTGGTCTTGTTCCTGGTCCTGGTCCTGGTCCTGATCCTGGTCCTGGTCCTGGTCCTGCACAGTAGATCTATGCTGTTGATTCTGGTTCCGGTCCCGGTTCTCCCGGCCTTGGTAGTGTTAGTTTCCGGTCACCATAGTAACAGTCCCACAGGTTGTCTGGGTTCTCCACTGTTGTGTTCACAGCGTGTTGTCCTCCGTGTTCTCCGGCGTTCATGTTTAGTGGGCTGTCCTCTGCATTGTGTGTCATTTCATTACAAAACCACTAACAGCAGCGACGAGTGGAGCAACATGAAGGCCACTTGTTTTCGGTTGTTTCTCTGGAAACACACGTCGTTTCCAGAACGTCGTGAGGAAGTTTTCCGAGCCAGAAAACGCAAGAAAGAGCAGACAAACAGCTTGGCGGTGCTTCCTCCCACACTATTCTTCCATGCGTCCACTAGGATAATGTCTGATAATAACTGCCCACCTGTCACAAAGACATTTGGCGAGGCAGTTCGCCGCCCCTCCTGTCCGCTGCGCCCAGGACCGGCCCTGCACTGAGGGCAGAGCTCTGGGACCCCAGACTGCTTCCCTCAGAAACAACAGCTGCACTGATGAACCGTTACTGACCCAAAACCTGTGGGAGCTCTGAAGTTCCGTCTCCACGAGTAGACTTCGTCCCTCACGCGGATTCGCTCGTCTTACATGCAGCTCTTTGCGTGTTGATGAAATGCAGTCACCGGCGTTTACAGTCTGCTCAAGAAAACAGAAAAGGCTGGTGGAGGAACTGACTGGATGATACTGTTACCCCGATCCACAGGATCAAATGTCTGCATCGCCTCCAAGGCTTCATGTCTGGGAGCTGGATCAGGAGCTGCAGGGCGTAACTATAAGGGGTGTAGAACATTTAATCTAGAATCTGTCTTCATGCGGATGATGTCTTGGTGACACTCCAGAACCCAGGCTCCAATATCCCTCCGCTCACCAGCACCGTCGCTCCGTGCCGGAGGCGGACCGGAGCCAGTGAGAGCCCGGCGCTATTTTGATGGGAAGAAGCCAGGAAGTAGAGTTCAACGCCCCCAACCCTCCTCCTCCTCCTCTTCCTCCCTCTGCAGACTCACACTTCTGCTTTTTCGCTCTCAGGCTCAGAATCATCCAGGAAGATTCTTCATTCAGCTTTTTCAAAATGCTCAAACTGTGTTTTTAGTGTTTTTGTCAACAGAGGAGGTTTTTTTCTCTGAGAGGTGAGTTTTCTTCATGCTATTCTTCTTCAGACTGAGTTTATTCTGTGAATGAAAGCAGATCAATGTGAAAGAAGATGAAGCAGCAGACCGGTCAGCACTCTTCTGGACAGATGTTGTTTTTTCTGAGCTGTAGTTTAATTCAACACGTGGCTTCTGCTCTGAACTCAGTCTGCTGGATGAAGGACTGACAGGCTGAACTGCGTCGTTTCACACACGTCAACATACTGGACACTTTTGTTTTCAAACTTTTGAAATGGAAAAAAACTTCCACATTGATAAAATGAAGACAGATTCAGGAATGGTTGTGACCGATATGCATTCTCAATGAAACGTGTGGTTTTGAACCTCTCCTCCTTTCAGTCCATCCAGTTCGCCTGTTTATAAAGCAGAAAGTGTAAAATGATCACATCAATTTTCAGCCAAAATCATCCAATCTATTTTTTAAACATGAACTTATAAATGTATTGCTTCAGTTGGAACAGCTGACGTTATTTTATCTGATAGATATGTTATTACTGGCACAGCTTAAACCTCTTAGCCGTCAAAATATGAGACAAGCATCACATTTGTTGTAAGATTTCTGTGTGGACGTGTGTGTGTGTGTGTGTGTGTGTGTGTGTGTGTGTGTGGGGGGGTACTATACATTTTAAATTAAAAACCACAAATTCAACCCATTTTTTCCCCACGACTGTGACTCGTGACACACTTGTGAAGCAGCAACACAGTCCATACTGACAGGAGTGTAAACACCAACAGGGAGGAGCAGAGACATTTTTGGAAAAAGTTGGCTTTTTCTAAAGCAAAAACGAGTTCCACATTTGAGCAAGCCAGACGGTTCCCTCCAGGTTTCCTCAGTCATGTCATCAATGCGACACACAAGACCAAGTGTCGACATCAGGAAGTGAAGCTGGAGCCGTTCAGACGCTGCAGCCGCAACGGACCAGGTGTGGATTTATTTCTGGTCCACCAGCAGGGCGGCGTCGGCCAGCAGATCAGGCTCGGTCATGAATTAAAGGGGCTGTATCATGCTTTCTTAGCTAGTCCAAGCCCTAGAAATGGCATTAACATGGTAATAGTTTATTTTTGGCGCTAAGGAAAAGTCATTTTGTGTGAAATTAAAGACTTTCTGGGGCTAATTCTGAAACCCGGAAGAGAAAACGCTCCGTTTCACTGAAAACCCCGCCTCTCCCCCTGTGGACTTTGACTGACAGCGAACTTCAACCAGTCAGCGCTTCAAAACAAATACGCTGGCGAGCTTTAGCTCTTTAGCTCGAGCTTCTCTACACACAAAGACACGCGAAACTCACCAAGCGCAGACCCTCCAGACCCTTCAGACCCTCCAGACCCTTCAGACCCTTCAGACCCTTCAGACCCTCCAGACCCTTCAGACCCTTCAGACCCTCCAGACCCTTCAGACCCTCCAGACCCTTCAGACCCTTCAGACCCTCCAGACCCTCCAGACCCTTCAGACCCTCCAGACCCTTCAGACCCTTCAGACCCTTCAGACCCTTCAGACTCTTGCTCTTGCTTGATTGTTGCTTTCAGACGATGGTTAAAGTTTATCTCTGTAATCCCAGTTACAAATGATGACCGAGGGCCTGTGGGAGGGGGGCTCAGGGGAGCCATCTTCTCCGTGCGACGTCAACATGGGAAACAGAGCGATTTCACGGTGCGGGAGGGGCTGCCTCTCTGAGCAGCAGAAACACGAGGAAAGCTCAAACACACAGGCACGAAGGAAAAAACCGCTTTGGGGGTGTTTTTGGTGAGAACATGACTATATAACAAGGTTAAAACATACAAAAAGTGAATTTTGCATGATACAGCCCCTTTAAAGTCCACCGCATGCAAACAAACAAAGTAGTGACTAAAAAACATGCAATGAAAAGGAAAAGAAAAAGACATTGAAGAGTTTTGTCCTGATGCTGAAAGGCTTCTTCAGGACTGGTCCTAAACCAGCTTGGACTCGGTGTGAGGCCTGGAGCACCGCCACGTGTCATTCATGTTACCCTGTTAATACATTTTCACATCATTATGCAATAATGCCGTATTTTGTAATAAACTGTGACATTTTATAGCTAGCTACATGTTGCAACAGTTATTACAAAACCAGGCGTTCCACCACCTATTGAAGAAAACATTAGAGTTTGGTGTGTTATGTACAAACCAGCCCATCATCAGAGATTCCATCTGGATTCAAATTCAGTCTAAAAACACCAATATGATGTTCTATTGATCAAGTCTAAATTGAATTTATTATAAAGGACAATATGTTCAGCAGCTTGAAACAAAAGGGGTATAGTATAGAAACTTAGGGATGTCCCGATCCGATCACGTGATCGGAAATCGGCCCCGATCACGTGAATATGGACTCGCTCAGGATCGGAAGTTCCCTCCCGGTTTGGACTCGGTTGGATACATATGTTTATTTTTTCTTTAATTTCCTTTTTAACCCATTGAAGCCAGGACGCATTTACGGTAGTGGCGTTGTTGCGCAATTCTATCATTAAACCCGGAAGCGCTGTTGCACAGTTCTACCATTGACGCCGGGTCTTTTGTTCTTCTTCTTTGCGCTAATCAGCTGTTTCTCGCGCACATGCATAACTGATCCTGTTTCCGGGTCCAGATGGTGTTGCTGCACTGCCTCCTAACTTTGTATTGAATGTTTCTGGCCACTGCTGCACACTGAAGCATGCTTCAGCGGTAATGCGTGCCCGGCTTTAATGGGTTAAATGAGATGTGTTTAGGTTTTCCGTGCTACAGAAAGATGTAATTACAGAGAAAATGTATTTATTTTCTGATTGTTATTTTTAGTCACAGAAATGCGCTGTTCTAAGTGTTGTTTTGAATTGATGTTAAGAAAATAAAAAAGGAGAACTTTTCATAAGTTTTTTAGTTTTTTTATAGATAATGTACATATTTTACTATATTAGAAAAGAATTGGATCGGGACTCGGAATCTGCAGACACTCAAAATGACAGGACTCGGGCTCAGGCTCGGTGGCAAAAAAACCTGATCGGGACATCCCCATAGAAAATATAATCTAGAATCTGTTTGTATGCAGATGAGGCCTTGGTAACACTCCAGAACCCAGGCTCCAATATCCCTTCACTCAACAGTACCCTTAAAAAGTTTGGATCTCTTTCAGGATACTCCCTTAAGGTTTCCAAAATCCGGGCTCCCTTGTTCAGTTTACTCCCAGTCCACAATCAGTTAAGGATCATGATTTTAATTGGAATTTTTCACAGATCCAATATGTTGGGGTATCTACACCAAAAGGCCTCGAATCCCTTTTTACACCGTAAACTATGAAAATACACTGAAGCGAGTAAGAGGGGATATGGACAGGTGGGCTTTGCTTCCTCTGGACGTCGGTCTCAGGATAGGGTCGGTTAAAATGGTAAAGTTACAAAGTGTACTCTATTTATTCAATGCAATGCCAATAGAAATTCCATTGGGCGCTTAGCTCTGTTTACATCACTCCATTATTACATACAGCCACCTGCGACCCTGAAAAGACAAGCGGTAGAAAATGGATGGATGGACCTCCAAAGGGCAGGTGGATACTTGTCGAAATTTTTCACTTAAGTTTGGACTTGGCAAACAACCGCTTTTTCATAACACCTGTACGTAAATCAAAGCTCTTCAGATTCCCTGTTGGAGAGAAAGTGGATCACTTGAGGCAGATCAGGTTCACAGATCCTGGTCATGCTCAGCCATAGCTGACGTTTGGACCAATGTTACTGAATTATTGGAATCAGTTCTCGGCACTCGACACTTCCAGAAGATTTCAGTGAATGTGATGCATCCCTGTTTAGAATTATTCTTGCTGCAGCAAAGAAGTCAATCACAAAATGTTGGCTCAGAACAGAAGCTCCCTCAGTGTCTCTCCTGGTCCAGCAGGGCAGAACAATGGAGGTCATGACCTTTAGTCTCCACCTACAGCGACACAAGGGAGAAAACTCTGTGAAAAACAAAACTTTTTCTGCAAATAATCAACAATGGATTATGAGCGTATGAATGTACAAATGATTTCCTCAAGCACTCTGTTCATGCTTGTTTTCTGTGCCCTGAAGAGATTTTAAAAATAAAGCTACCAAAAAAGAAGGAAAAAAAAGAAAAAGAACAGGATTTCTGGAATATGAACAACAAATTGTATAGTTTTCGGAAACCTCATTGGTTTTAGGAATTAGATTTCTGTGAGCGGTTCATGTAGAGCAATTCAAACTGTATATGCGTGTTTTCCACCTGATACTCCAGACTCTTGAAGTAATCATGGATTTTGAATTGGCGCAGTTTAAAAGTGAGTAAAACCTTTACATACTGGAGTCCATCATGTTATATCAGCACTAGTGGAATATGATTTGTGAATGTGCTCCATTACAAATGCATCAGTGGACGGTGAGGGAGAACATTTTGCAGATTGAATGAGGAAGTTAAAAAAGGCCTGAAGCTGCATCAGAGTGTGTTCTCACAGTCAAACCTCGCTCAGTGTGTTTTATTGGCCTGATGGATCCGTTCAGTGTTTGACTGGCTTTTTAATATTTAATAACTCTGTATCGACTGTGTGCTTGTTGCATTCCTGAGGTTTGGACGCTCAATAACTGTCACAGTCCGTTGCACTGGAGGATACGCATTCCTCACCTCGCCAGACGTCGCTGCAGGCTCGCTTTTATCTCGCACTGAAAGTCAAGTGTTGCTTTTGTTCTGAACAAAGCGGTTCAGTAAATAGTGTGCTTCTGCTTATTTTAGTCTCTTTACACTGCTGCATTTCTTCAGTCAATGAAGTTCGTGTAGTATAAAGTTTTATATTCTTTTTTATTATTCTGAACTTAAAACAGCAAAAGTACAAATAACCTAAAACTCTTCAAGTCTGGTTAAGACATCAAAAGTGGACACATTTTTCCTGACAGTCTTGGATCTGTAAATATTAAAAAAAAAAAAAAAAAATTGATGAAGAAATATTGTAAACAGAACACAACTGCACAAAAAATGCAAAGATCCTGTTAGTATATCAATCTCCTCCTGCACAGATGCCCGTCGGTCTCCAAACCCGGAAGATTGCATTCTTAAGGCCCTGAACAAAGAAAACGACTGTCATATATTAGTGTTCCAGTAAACCTTTGAGCTTTATTGGAACACTTCATTTGGTTGTTTCAAAGTTCTTGAAGCGCCGCCGATATCAAAACTATTTTTATAGAGTGATATATTAACTTTGAAGGGACTATTAGGGAGAGCTGGCAGAGCTACCACACTGCAGGCATCCCCGGCTGGCATTGGTGGATGGCAGGACGCCTTTCTCCCTCCACTGAGAAGCCCAGTACTGCAGCTTGAAAGTTGGTCAGGGAAGTCGACCTGCTGCCTTTGATTTGCACAGGTGCACTTTGGAGATTCTAACATTTTCTACCGAACACCGCAGAGAAAACAAATCATAATGGAATGTAATTGGTTGAAATAAGACATACCTATGAGACATCAGATAGATTGAAAGAAATGCAGAAAGTGTGGAAATGTCATCATTTAAAGTGCGTTGATCTTTCCGACCATAGAGGTTGGAAGAGTTTTCCAAAAGTTGATGTTTTGTTGAAGTTGTTCAACCTTGTTCTGCCAATTAAGTCTCAGGAGATCCTTTTCCTTTTTTCTAATAGTTACACCCGGTAAGACTGGGCGGTATGACCGCCAACAGCACACCTAGGGGCATAAAGTGCAAATGCAGGTGAACTAAACCACTGCAAAACCCATTCAGAAACACTTCATTATAGGTTTTACATCGCAGCATTTATGCCGCAGTGCATGTTCAACCTTACTTTTACACAAGACACCACAGAAGAAGTATGGCCCCTGAAGCAGGCTCTCTCTTCATGATCTTAGAAAAAGACTGTCTTGCCGGCAAGACGTGGCCAGAAGAAGCTGCAACATGTTCAATGATGCGATGCTCCGTTTTTCAGTAAAAGAGAAGGACTGAGCCATCGTTCCACACATTTTATTTATGTAGTAGCAGCTAAACTGTAGCAGGTGAGATGACGGTATGACAGCAGAACGCAAATCTCTACCGTGGCCAAATTTATATCATTTCTACCATCGTACCGTGTCCCGTACCGTATCGTGCAGCCCTAACACCCAGATACGAAAACTTATTATAAGCTATTTTAAATGGAATGGACAGCAAGCTGGCTGGATCAATACCTGGGGAAACAGGCACCAATTCACTTTTGTCCAAATTAATAGGAAAACCTTAGAAGCTGCCAAACTTATCAATCAAAATCTAAAGGTAGGTAATACACCTGTGCTACATGTAGTCTGCAACACACTAAGAAGGCCTCACTGTCCCACACATGGAAGAGAGCAGAGACTGGGAGCCAGTTTCACATGGTAGGAGCCTGGGGGTAAGGAAACCTTTTGTACCCACTGGGTCGGGATACCTCAAGCAATCAATGGATCAGCTGTTTTGATTGATGCCCAGTTAGTAACTGTTGGCACTTGTTGAGTCCAGGTCGTCCCATTAGATCAGTGGATCAGCTGATTGATGTTCTGTATGCAATCCCTTAATCACAGTCTGAAACAGTGGCAAGAAAACTGCTCCAAATGTCCTTGACTTCAGCTAAACATCCAGTCACATATTCTGTCAAAGGTCAAAGGTCAAAGGTCAAATTCATTTATACAGCACATTTAAAACACAGTAGCCACTGCCCAAAGTGCTGCACAAATTTTAAACAAGCATTAAAATATAACATACAAGAAGGAAAGAAAGGAAAAGAAAACTATTTAAAAAAAAAAAAAATTAGTTTTAGTTTTCTTTTTAGTTTTCTTGAAAGCGAAGTGGAAATCTTGTCTCGTACAGTAATCGTGAGCCCATTGTCGTGTCTCATGTCATCTCGTGAGTTTCTCATCACACTTCTACCATTTTGTGAAAATGGGTCTAAATCCAAACATTTCCAGAGCATGTATCACTTGAGGCTCTTCTAGTTGGTCAAACACGTGGTGTGCAGCCAATGAAATGACCACTGCGTCATCGGGATGTTTTCTGAATAGATTATTAAAAAGATGGCTCAGAATAAAAAACTAATGTCTTCCTGGCATAAAACCCATCTGAACATGTGTTTTTGGTCTCAAGAGGAAACAGCGAGACCGGATGAAAGGATGAGACCTGCTGAGTCCTGCCTCAGGCATCAGTGAGATATCAGCTCTGTGGAGTGGGTGGCAATCTAGATGTAATCCTGGAATGATTCAGCAAAAGCAGAGGCTAAGGTTTGGGCCGGAATACTTTGGAAAAGTCTGAAACTGTCTGGGAAAGGTACTCTGTCATTGGGAAAAGCAGAGATGACAGTTTCAGTCTCCTGCTGGGTTATATCAGATTCTAATGCTTGACTGAGTCTACTGACAACTGCGGTAAATTTAGGCCTTCAAAAAACGTATCCAAGGTTCAGTTTGCCCTGGGTCTGGTAGACGTTTGTGTAGAAATCTGTTAATTTTGTCTGAAACTGTAAGCACAGGTTCATCTCTTGACTTAATGCGGTGTTTGGCTCTGGTTCTGCCACTGTTTGAGCTGGCCGGCCGACAGTTTATGAGGTTTGTCCCCAAACTCAAAGCACCTCTGTTTAATTCATACCAGTATTTTGGAAACATTTTTTGACATGAGAGACTTGAATTCATATCGCAAAGCTGTAATTTTTGGGAGCAATTCTTGAATATGGGTAGTTAAGTAGGAGGCGTCCAGCTTGGAGTCAACTCCGCGTTTCATTCAGCCTCATTTTGGATTCCTTCTCTTCTGCTGCCTCGTAAGACAATATACACTCCCCCTTCACGCTGCCTTCATTGCTTCCCAGAGAACAGAATCGTCCACATGCCCCGTGTCATTAGAAGTCAAGTATGACTCCATTTCTTCATAAAGATAGGAACAAAAGTCTTTATCCTTCAGCATGGTACTGTTGAAGGGCCAGCTGTTGTCCCCTCTCCTATGGTTCAGTTTATCATTCAGAGACACAGAGATGATCTGACAACAGTTTATGATATGTACAGCTTGCCACCAATACCAGCAATTTCTAATCTAACAGAAAATATTCAGTCCTGGAGCAAGACTTGTGCAGTGCGGGAAACAAGAGGAATCTGTTTTAGTAGAACAGAGTAGCCTCCAGATCTCCACTAAATTATTGGACTGCATTAGTTTTTTAAGAGTCTCAACACTTGTAAATGAACTGAATTGTCTAAAACAGGGTCCAGGGCCACATTTCAATCCCCCCAGGAGTTCAAAAGATCTGGGATTACATTGAAAAGACTGTGAAAAAAGATGGGATCATTGCAATGAGGTCCATGAACATCAGGGACCAATGTCCCTGGCACAGAAGAATTTAGTGTCCCGCTAACTATTACATATCTTCCTCTTCGGTCCCAGATTGTCTGATTGTGAATACATGGTATCTTTTTCCTTATTATGCTGGAGTCTGCGTCGAATCCCGTTTGCTCTGCACTTCTTGTCGATATCCTGGAAAGCCTGACGTTTCGTCATTGTACCAGAGGTGAGGTCAGGGAACATGAACACCGGCTGTCTGTCGTATAGCAGTGGGCCTTTGTGGTGATGAGGACGGCTCTCTCTTTAGCCGGCGCTAAGCTCCCGTGAGTGTGGGCGACCTCGATTGGTTCGTCGAAGTTTTCTTCTCCCAGCACATTAGGAAGTAACTCGATAACATAGTCCATCGGCCCGCCATTCTCCGCCTCCTCCTGTATTTGGATGATGGGATGTCCTGCCGATGTGAGTGAGCTTCCAGGTCTTCCAGTTTGGCATGCTGCTGAGAGCTGTCCTGTTGCCCTCCTGAAGCTGGCTCGCCAGAATGTCGTGGTCCCTAATTGTCCTGGGCCAGGTGCGACAACAGGATCTTCCACAATCTTTTAACTGTGACAACCAAGACTTGACACAAAGACCGGATGGAGAGTTCTGTTCTAGGTGCAGATGAGCTTCATTCCACCAACAGCCAAGGACCGGCTCAAGACTGATTTCACAGTGTAAAACCTTGGTCTTTATACATTCGCCTAGTCCTCCCCCTAAAGCATGCACACACCCATTTTAATTTTTTGGAACATTCCTTAACAGGTCGGAAATAACCGAGTCCCAAGAGGTCTCATCTGGAAAGTAACTCCATCTGCCTTTTTCCATTTTATTTTAAAATGGTGTTCTTCAATCAGATTTCTGCCTGGAATTTTCCATCTTTCATCCATCTAATTGTGTCACCATCTGCTTCTTCTCACGACCTTAATGGACACGATTCAACTCGTTCAGATGAGTGGCTCAATTTTAAAAAAATAGAATACTCAAGTTTATTATCATCATATCATGAAGACACTGAAAATTCCTCGAAACACCAGGAACAACATCTGAGATCTCTGTCCAGAAGAACACAGTGCTAGAACAGCTAAGATCCTGCACAACCCTCCAGCTCCCAGGCCTCTGGTAGATCCTGCAGAACCCTCCAGCTCCCAGGCCTCTGGTAGATCCTGCAGAACCCTCCAGCTCCCAGGCCTCTGGTAGATCCTGCAGAACCCTCCAGCTCCCAGGACTCTGGTAGATCCTGCAGAACCCTCCAGCTCCCAGGCCTCTGGTAGATCCTGCAGAACCCTCCAGCCTCTGATGTTAAAACCAAATCAACTGATTAACTTCATGCGTTTGTTCAGCACGGAGAGCGCGATGAGGAAAGGAGGAGAGCTGGCAGTGTTTGTGAATGATTGATGGTGCAATCCCGGGCGCATCACTATCGAGGTGCCGCACTGCTGCAAGGATGTTGAACTGTCGATCGTGAGCATGAGGGAGGGAATGCACTCATGTCCTAGCAGTAGTAGCATGCTACTGTGGGGTGTGTTCGCTGTGGCTGGACTCGTCACAGACTGGGACGACACTGAAGACAGAGGACTGATTCGGGACTTTGTGGACTGGTGCCCGTGGAACAACCTGCAGATCAATGGCAGCAAAACCAAGGAGCCGGTGGTGGATTTCTGCAGGAGCGGCCACCTCCACCTGCACCGGCGAGCATCTTGGGGATGAATATCGACATTGTCAAGTTCCACCAGGACCTGGGGGCTCAGGTCTGGACTGGACCGACAACACAGGTGTTCTTGTGAAAAAGGGCGACGGCAGACTGTTCCTGCTCCGGAGGCTGAGGTCCTTCAGAGTGCAGGTCCATGTCTCAGGACCATCGGCCATCTTTAATGGGACAGTCTGCTGGGCAGCAGCATCTGGGACAGGGACAAGAGGGGACCGGACAGACGGGCGAGGGGGGCCAGCTCTGTCCTGGGAGTGGGAGGATGATGGCTGAGCCGTCTTCCACGCTGGAAAACCCACCTCAGCCGTGAGCAGCTCCGTCAGCGAGCGGCTGCTCCACCCACGCTGTTTGGAGGAGAGCTTTGGACGAATGAAGCAACTGTAATCTAATCTAACCTGCATCCTGCTGAGACTGCGCTGTCATAATTCTTTTCACCTTTGTTCTTCTTGGCCTGAAACTGCTCGGTTTATCATTAATTGCCGGTCTCACTCCGCCCCAAAAAGGCACACGTATCAGCCTCATCGTTTTCACATTGGACATTTTCTTCTGCAGTGAACCGGCAGCGCGATGGCTCAGAAGCGGCTGCAGAGGCCGATCCCGAAGAGGCTGAAGAAGCTGATGTACATCAGCCCTGTGGTCACCGTCCTGTCTGTCACCGTGCTGATGTGGACCTTCAGGTGAGTCCAGATCGACAGGTTGTTTTATCACCTTTTATCACCCCATTGGCCCCAGTAACAGCATCTCAATGGAAAAAGCATCATTGGTTGTGTCTTCGATGTGAAAATTGTCCGTTCACACACAGTCTTCATCATTTCCTGGGAGTTGTTGCTTTCTGCAGCTGCTCTGAAGGTTCCTATGCTGTTTTCGTGTTGTTCTGTATTTTCACATACGTTTTTGACTTTGATACGTGAAAACATTCTTACTGTCTGGTTCTAAATCTAGTTAGTTTCGGTTTCACAGAATTAACACATCACCACAAAAGCTTTCTTGCAATCAAAGTAACACCCACCATTAAGAAGTAAAATACTGAGTGCTGCCGGTTTTAATTGCATTAGTCATACTTAGTTAATGTTGTGGTGTCAAAACATTGATTTTCCTGATCGTGATTAATCACAGAATCAGGGTTAGGGTTTGTAAAAGCAGTGGAGAGACACACAGACGGCTCTGAATTCTGTCTAATCAGCTCAGGTGAATTATGAGGATTAGGTTAAAGCTCTAAAATGTTACAAACATCCGACTGTCGCTGTTTGAGAATGGGACGACTGGAGAACGACGACAAAGTGGCGTCTGAGTCTCCTGTTGTTCCTCTGCAGGTCGGACAGGAACGTCCAGTCCTGGCTGATGTTCTACCAAAGTGTTTCTCACTCCTCGGGGAAGGAGACGCCTGCTGAAGCCTGCCAGCAGCGGCGCTGCGTCCAGAGCAGCCCGGCTCCCGGTCAGACTCCGTCACAACAGAAACAGCTGATTTATTCTAACATGTCATTAAAACCCGCTGCCAGCACGGTGTGTGCGTCCAGCAGCAGTCAGTCGTCTCTCTGGGTTTGTTACTGTTCTGATGCATTTTGCTTTTTACCTACTTCCTTTAAAAAGTGCTTGCACCAGAAATGTCGGCAACAATAATCATACAGGAAGCGCCGACAGGAAACAGGAAGTCAGGGTCGAAGTACATTTACCACAAGTATATTCAGGTCAAAATTAAAAAAAAAAAAAAAAAAGTTGAATTGTTTTCAGTCTGAATGTGTTTTTCTGCTGATCTCCTCGGACTGCAGCAGTCGGTCCGGAGGAGGAACCCTTCATCTTACCAGTGAACGGAACCAAGACCCTGCTGATATCAGCCTACCTGGAGCACCGCGTCCACAGCAAGGAGGTGGGTGGAGACGAGGTGGACGGAGACAGTAGGGAGCTGACGTTTGTCCCGCAGGAAGTCCCACTCCTTGTCTCCGGTGTCGGCAGGTGCGTCTCATCGCCGTGGTGCTGCGCAGTGAGACGGTGGCGTACTGCTGCCTCCTCTGCTGCCAGGAGACGCTGCACGTCTCCGAAGGCGTCAGCAGCGTCCACCCGGACCACTTCCAGTTCCCCTACGGCACGGCGGACATCATGTGTCCCGTCCCCTCGGCCTGTCAGTCCCCGTCTTATATCACTGTGACCTCCGGTACTGAACACACACACACACACACACACACACACACACACACACACACACACACACACACACACACACAAACATCCAGAGTGTCCCAGTACTCCAGAACATCATGTGGTCCATGCCACTTTTCAGTGATTAAGAAGTTTGTCAAACCACCGAGAGAAGAGAACGGTTCTTGTTTAGGTGTGACTCAGGTTCAAGCAGGAAGCTGCTCACCTGTCCTGCTGCTCACGTTTTCGTCCGTCTCCCGTTGCAGTGATAACCAACACTGCGGCTGGACAATGTGGAGGTAAGAGGGATTCAAACACGGACCCCCCGCTGGGTGAGGGAGTTTAATTCCAGTGTGTATTAACCTCCCCTCAGCCAATCACAGCCAACCACCCCCACTCCCGTCACTCCCGACTGTGATCGAGTTCTTTGTGCTTCCCTCCAGATAAACTGGAGCAGAGATTCATGGAGGTGAAGAACCTGGAGGCCAAAACAGATTCCTTCAGATACAATTTCACCGTCTGCCTCTCCACCATGTTCGATTTCACCAACGTGCTGCAGGTATCGCCACGTCACAGAGACACATCGTCTGAGTATTGTATCCAGGCAGTTTTACTGTCATTGCCCTGTCCACACTGAGGGTAACTTCAAAGATGTGTGCACCCACACTGCTGAACAGGAACATTCTGGAAACATCGCGGTCGTATCCATTCCAATACAAAAGGGAAGGGAAAAAAATCATCCACTTTCTGTATGATCGAAAAACATATTGGCGACCTGCTGGCTATTATCTGAGTGTCTGGATGAAAGAAACAATAGCATACACATCGTGAGGGGGGCGTAGCCAGGCGACTCACTGAAATGTATTAGTTTATGTATTAGTTTAAAAAGAGAGGCGTGGGACACGAAAAAACTGTGCAAAGTGCTGCTCCTGGACGCCATGCAGTAGATTCATTTACGTGACTAATAGCACAAACTGCCGTGAGACTGGGTTGTAGCGCTCCTCCTCTGTGGAGTTTCAAACGGTCCGGCTCACCGAGGCGTCTGTGCTCTCTGTGTTCTCTGTGTTCTCTGCAGCTGGTTCAGAGTCTGGAGATGATGAGGCTGCTCGGGGTGAACCGAGTCGTGGTGTATAAAACCAGCTGCAGCCCTGAAACCCAGCGCCTGCTGGACCACTACACACAGCAAGGTGGCTTCCTCTCAGTTTTCATGTGTTGGTGCAGCTGCATCGGGAGCGTTTTATCAGTGTTATACATCTCCTCATCCTCCTTTCACACCTGACTTCCTGTCTGTGGCGCCTGTCATGACAGAGACCCTGTTCACACACAGGAAACGGTGTTTTCTGAAGGGATGGTGTTTGTCACACTGATCCAAAGATGATGAGTGTTGAGAGGAAGACCTGAAGTTAGAACGATCGATTAATAACCGATCAATCAAGCCTAAACCTATCTCTAGGAGAAGAAAAGCTTTTGTTGCATTTTGAGTGAAAACACAGAGGGCGGGGCTCAGAGGCGCAGTGGACCGCTGCTCCGGTTCCGGTTCACTCGTCCAGGTTTGATTCTTCTGGGTCTGAGTGACTGACGGTGCTCCCGGTCCCCCCCCGTGTGCCTCCCAGGCTTCCTGGAGGTCGTCTCCTGGACTCTGTCCCGACACGTCAACGTGTCCCGGGGCTGGCTGCCGCTCCACGGCCCGGGCGACCTGCACTACATGGGCCAGATCCCCGCGCTCAATGACTGCCTCTACAGATACATGTACCAGACCAGGTACCTGGCGCTGCAGGACATGGACGAGCTCATCCTGCCGCAGACGGTCAGCAGGTCAGAGTCATCTCAGGAATAGAACCAGTTCAGAACCGGCGGCGGCGAAAGCAGGTCCTGCTGTTTTGAATGGAAGCTCAGAGCTTCAGGGTGATTGGACATTCCTGACATTCAACCAACAAACGGGCTTCTGGTCTTTCCCGGATCTGCAGTGGAGAGTCAAACATTTCCGTCTCTGTTTGCAGCTGGTCGGCGCTGCTCCCCCTGCTGGAGAAGGAACACCGCGCCAAGCAGTGTTACATGTTCCAGAACAACGTTTTCCCCATCACCGCGGCGCTGCCGCCTCCCGGCCCCGCCGCGGCGCCGCCGGCCGACCCGTGGGGGAAGGTGTCTGGGATAAACATCCTGAAGCACCTCCACCACGAGCCAGTCATCAAAGAAACGGAGTTCTCCAACTTCAAGATCATCGTCAGCCCCCGCGCCATCTTCTCCACCAGCGTCCACGGCGTGCTGTCGCCGCAGAACGTCTGCGCCTGGGTCGACAGGAACGTCGCTCGCATGTACCACACCAGGTAGGACCGCCCTCTCCTCTCCCCTCCAGATGCTTTTACTGTTTGATGAACATCTTCTGAACCCGAGTGGTGAGCTGCTGTTGGACTTGTTTGACTCCAGAACAAACACCAGGTTGGAACAGCAGGGCGCTCTGAAGTGCTCTTGACACCAGAACCCGTCGGGTCGATGGTGGAACATTTTGACTCAAGTTTCCAAGTTTCCTGGGACACTGTGTGAAGGACACACTGCCTTGATGTGAGTTGAGAGGACTCATGGACTTTCCTCTGAATGACAGAAGGAGGTTATTCTGCTGCCTTGATGAACCGAGACGACCCTGGCTAAAAGGGCTGCAGTTCTCCCCCAACGTCAGTCAGCTGGCTGGTCTGGAACCCTTGCAATGCTAAAACAAAACCTCCTTGTGCAGCGTCGGAACCTTGTCTTCTGAGCATTCACTCTTTATGCTTAGTGATTTTTTTACTGTCAACAAATTCCAGTCAACGATGAAATACTTCTTTAATCTCGTCAAATATTTTCACCGGTAAGGCATTACTTCCTGAGTTAAATATTAACAATGGAAAAATTCGCACTTACCTCGTTTATATTGTAATTCTGTCCTGGACAAGCCCTCAAACGGTTGTGGAATTTTTGGTGGATCAGAGCCAAAGATGAGGAGACAAGGTTCTATTTTAGTGGCAGCCCTCTCTGCCAGGGCTTCGGTCGTCTCGGTTCATAAAGCCACCAGAACAGCATCCTTCTGTCATTCAGACGAAAGTTCTTGAGTCCTCTCAGCTCACACCAAGACAGTGTGTCCTTCACACAGTGTCCCAGGAAACCTGGAGTCAAAATGTTCCATATCATCCCCCAAACCTGACCTGAGATCAGATGTTGTGGACCAGAGCAGCCGGGCCGTCAGCTGGACGCCGTGTGTGGTCTGGACAGAGAAGGCTGAGTTCTGACTGTGACTCTGACCGTACAGGGATCCCAGACAACCGGAGCTCACCGCCGATCAGCTGATCTACGACGGCAGGCTGCTGAACTACAGCGCCGCCCTGCTGCCGGCCGTCACCACTGCACTCCGACAGAGCCGGCTGCTGCCAGAGGACGACACACACCAGTGAGTTGTGTGCTCGTGTGTGTGTGTGTGTGTGTGTGTGTGTGTGTGTGTGTGTGTGTGCGTGTGTGTGCGTGCGTGCATGATGAAACTGTTCTTATTTTTGCTGTTCCATCTACCTTTATTTACACGTAGTTTTACGTTGTTCTGTTTTTACGTCTTGTGCTTCTAATAGAAACACTTTTTTAAAGAAATGATGATGATGAAGGTGACAGTGATGATGATGATGAAGGTGACAGTGATGATGACGATGAAGATGTCGATGATGATGATGATGAAGTTTTAACGGTGTTGTGTGTTTGTTCCTCCTTCAGGTGAAGCTTCACGGTGACTCCACACTCAGAGGAAAGCAGAAGAAACTCTGCTGCTGACTGGTTTCTGTTTCTCAGGAAGAAAGCATTGAAATGAATGAATGGATGAATGAACTGATGACTGGATGACTGACATGTTTCATTGGGGACGTTTTGTTTTGGTCCACATCGTCTCCGTGTGTTGTCAGGTGAAAGATGAATTCTGAGCAACTTGTTCAAAAAGCTGCTTTTCATTTTCACAGTTGTTTTCTACTTTGTACATATTTTATTTGTATAGAAATACAGAGATTATTGTGTGTTTGGGATGACGGGACATGTTTACAGCCTTATTTAATAACTTTATGTAGAATTTTCTGTTGTTTTTCAGCTCCTGAGACTCTTGACTGCTATGATTGTGTTTTTTGTGATTTAAAATAAAGGGCGTTTCGGCCTCTGCATGACTTGAATGAAGGAATCCTGCTGAAACTCACCAAAGGAAAGTGGCTTTGACCGTGTTTTGTTGTCCATATGTTGGTTTATTTTCATCAACTTGGTCATATAACTCAATAAAAAAGACAGAACGGTTCATAAACTCCAGTTCAAATGACTCCAATAAACAAACGGTGAAAGGGAAGCTGAAAAGATGTGTTGATTTCTGAGATCTCAGTCTGCCTCTTTTTCCTGCTATCACAAACGCAATAACGAAGAAATGTGTAAAAGAAAAGAAGAATAGACAACTGTACTCATGTGCAAGATTTGGATTAGCTGGAGGAGAACTTTCCTTCAGTGCCCCTCTTAAATCATAAACTCTGCTTCAGTCACTCGTCCTGAGTTTGGATTCGGTCCAACATGGCGTTGAAGGCGGAGCATCTTGGGACAACGAGGGAAATGTACATTTGAGGCCCACGTCTGGACAGGAGGACTTAACTTCACCAAAAATGTGCAGATGCGAGCTCAGCTGAGATTTGTTCTAGCCGTTTGCACCATTTTCATGTAAACAATCCCCCAAAACCAGACGAGAGGTTCCTGCTTGAAGCTTCCAGCTGATCTGCAGCAGAAGAAGCGGCGGCGGCCGTTCTCCGTCAGTAGCAGAGAAAAGGCTCCATTCTCAGGCTGGATGCCGGAGAGGAGTTCTGTCTTTTCAGGTCAACGTTTACACAACGTCTCCACTTGTTTGTTTCACATTAACGTGTCAGTTTCCTGTAACACATGTCTGTTTCCAAGGCAACGGCAAACACAGAGTTAATATGTTGCACCATGAGATGGAGGTGATGTTTGTTTTAGTGATGAAACCACAGAGAACAACACACTCTAAACATTAACAATGGAGAACACAGACATGCACAGAGGACCAGGTGGATCATTATTACAGTGACTGGCAACTCGAAAACTACCAAGCCCAGGAGAATCTGGACTGGGACCAAGACCAGGACCAGGACCAGGAGAACATAAGACAGCTGCTGTGAAAGGACAGTGTGTGGCAATGGCAGCATGAACATGAGGAGTGTTGGAGCCCCGGACTTCTGTCCAGCTGACTCCACCACTGACTTCAGATTATTACCATTTATTTAAGTATAGCCAGATGTAATGCTCAGCGCTGGACCTTACAGGGAAAGATACAGAGTATTTCGCCCCGAAAGGATCCTGATTGTTGATCAGACAGAGCTTTTATTCCATGTTCTTCTGGGCGGGGCCCCGACAGATAGGTTAGACTTTGTTCGCAATTGGACAATTTGGTGTTGATGTCAGCTGCCAACCAAGAGCTGACATCCTTATCGAGTATGTTTGGAACACTAGTGAGTGTGTGTGTTGATATCTCCAGAACATGTGGGTATGTTTACATTTTAACAGAATATCTTATAGACTAAGTGTACTTGTCTCAGGAACAAGTGTCACAACGGCCTGATGTGCAGTTGATACAATTGTCCCACAGTAGTAGCGCTAATTAAAGTAGATACCTAACAGGAAGCTGTCAAGAAACTAAAGAATGCGCTAATAACTGCCCCTGTTCTGAAGTTCTTTGACCCTAACAAGACAGCTGTGATACAGGCAGATGCATCCAAAGACGGTTTAGGTGCATGTCTGATGCAAGAGGGACATCCAATCGCCTCTGCATCCAGGGCTCTCACGGACACTGAGAAAACGATCTCAGTGTCATCTCCACACCAGGTCAAGAGCTTCAAACAGCAGACACACTCTCACGAGCCGCTGCAGATGAGCAGCACAAACAGTGGGACATTTCTGATGAAAAAGTGGTGCATGCTCTTGAGCCAACAGAAGCGCTGAGCGCAGAGACTCTTGCTCAGTTAAAAGCAGAGACACAGACTGATGAGACATTACAGACATTAATGGACATTCACAGGCGAGGCTGGCCGCAACACAGAAAACAAGCTGACGACAGAGTGTTACAGTACCGGCCCATTAGACACACAGTGTCTGTAAGAGAAGGAGTATTGTTTGCAGGTGACAGGATCGTGCTACCAAGCAAGATGAGGTCAAGCATGTCACAGAGACTGCATGTGGCACATCAAGGCATGCAGCGCACCAAAGCCCTGGCCAGAGTTCACTGGTATTGGCCAGGTATGTCAAAGGACGTTGAGAAGATGGTTGAGTCATGTGCAACTTGCCAGCAGTTCCAACCTTGCCACCAGAGGGAGCCAATGATCTCTCATGAAATCCCAGAGCTTCCTTGGCTGAAATTGGGAGCTGACATATTTGAAATAAGTGGTCAATCATTTCTTCTGATTGTGGATTATTTCTCTAAATACCCAGAGGTGCTGAACATCGGGGACAAAACGGCTCACACAGTCAGAAACAAAATGAAATCGGTATTTGCCAGAGTAGGAATACCAAAGGAGATTGTGTGTGACCATGTGCCATTTGCAAGCCAAGAAATGAGAAATTTTGTGGAAGGATATGGCATTAAACTCACTCACTCAAGCCCTGGCTATGCACAGTCCAATGGCCTTGCAGAAAGGACGGTGAAGACGGTAAAATATCTGCTGAAAAAAGCCCACCAGACCAACTCTGATCCTTTTCTCGCACTCTGACTTTGAGGAACACACCTGTTACAGGAATGAACTTTTCTTCCGCACAAATGCTCATGGGTCGGATCCTGAGAAGCACCTTACCCAGCTCGAGCACTGTGCTGCAACCCGCAATTCCTGAAAATGCTCATTCTACGCTTCAAAACCTCCAGAGCAGGCAGCGCACACGACAACAGAGGCACAAAGAGACTCCCGTGCTGCCGCCGGGTGGGACTGTCCACATGCAGACTGGACGAGGACGGCGTCCTGCTGTTGTAAAAGCTCCACATGCTGAACCACGGTCCTATCACCCAGTGACATCTCCAGACAGCAGTACAGACGCAACAGGAGACGTCTGAGGAAGACACCCGGCGACATTCAGGTGTGCAACCAGAACCAGACGATCTTGAGGATGACCAGGGTGGCACCTCTGACGCTGGTGCTGTGGAGACTTGTCGTGTGGAGTCTCCGTCTCCTCCAAAGACAGTTCAAACCAGGAGTGGTCGTGCCATAAGACCACCGGAACGGTTCAAAGACTTTGTGTTAGGAGCATGGATTGTTTGGCTCTAACATCAAAAAAAAAAAAAAAAAAAAAAAAAAAGAGATAAGATGAATGTGTTTTCAAATGCATAGTTTTTCTTGATAAATTGAATACAAAGATGTAAAGGTCAATGTATTTGCCACAATTGCCAGATCAAAAGTATTGAAGAAAAGTGTTTAAAGTTATAGCTAATGCAATCTGGCGTGTTTAAGTGTTTGATATTTTCCTCAGTTAAAACAAAGCTAAAACAGTGCCCACCTAGGAGGCGGAGTGATACCTCCTAGTGAGGCGGCCGTGGCGTAGGTCGGTTGTTGTTGTTGTTAGCATGTTGCTGGAGATGCATGATGCTCAGTAAAAGAGACTGAAAACTCAACCTGATGTCATCCCTGTCTTCCCAGCACCACGGATTCATCTCAAGATGGTAACAGAGATTATTACTACACAGAGTTCATTTTCACTGAGATAAAAAAAAAATACCGTTTGTCAGCAGAGAGCTGCATGAAAACAGCTGATGAATGTCTGATCTGTGAGAAGGACGGAGGAACTGGCTCGGATGTGAACGAATGACTGGATGTGGTGGAGGATGAACTGTTCTCCATTGATATCATGCAGTTAGTACGCCCTCTGCTGGCTGTGCCGAGTATCGTCTGTAGAAGTCTCCTCAGAAGAACAGCGACATCTGCTGGGAAAGCGATACTACTGTCGTATTGCTGCACTCAAAATACTGTCATTAAGAATCAAACCAAATAAACTATAAATGCTTTTCATTCTTTTTTCATTAAAAAATAATTAGACAAATAAGTTATTTTATATTTTTGGATGTACATTTTATTTTGCACATAAACGATTCGATATTCATGTTGTGTGTTTTCTGATTTTCCTACTTCCCAGACCGAGTTCCTCAAAAACTACAACTCCCAGCACACCCAGCGAATACGTCACCGGAAGTGTGACCTTCGCCTATAAAGCTATTTCCGCCTCCGAAGCGGGTCCTTTCCTGTCTACGGCCTGTCGAAGATGGCGGTGCAGATCTCCAAGAAGAGGAAGGTTAGCCGCGTCCATCGTCTCGGTTCCGGCTTTAACCGGCGGATTCGCTGTAAATGGGGGCGCGTGGACTCGGATGGCGGTGTTTGGTGCCGGTCCAGGTCCGGGTTGAGGCGGCTCGCGCCCGCCGCGGGCCGGATGACTGTAGATTGTGACGGCGCCGCGGCGTCCTCATTTGGGGAGCTAGCATGGGTCAGCCCGGAGAGGACCCGGCTCGTGGGCCGGATCACGGACCGGCCGGGTCTTCGTGAATGTCTGGATCGGATCGGCTCGGTTCGGTTCGGTGCGATCTGCGGTGGTCTCGTGTGGGAGGGTTTCCAGTCGGTGGTAAATGGAGCGCAGTCAGGGTCTGCCAGGTGGTTCAGCAGCTGCAGCTGAAACAGCTTCAAACTCAACCGGACGCTTCAGGTTTCAGGGAAACCAGCAGAGTTCTGAACCGTCTGCGGTCCGTCTCTGTTCGGGGTTAATGTGGCGTAGTGGAGGGTCCGGGATTCGTCCCCGGGTACCCGGTGAGCTAGATTCAGAGGAAAGTCTCAGTTAATGACATGGTGGAGGAGGCTGGAGTAACCATAGAGAGAAGCTCAGGGAGAACATGGAAACTCCACAGGAAATCTACCAAGTTTTTACTGAAACTGAGCTTTGGACACAGGGCAGAGCAACCCACTGCTCCAGATGTACACAAAGGCCTCGTTTGCATGACGGCTCAAATGAAAACCTGCTGATCTGCATGTTTATTTCAGAAGTTGTGCACGTGTACAGTGCCATTGTTTGTGTATCTGCTCGCGCACGTCATGTTGTGTAGTAACAGTGTTTCAGAAAGTAGTCACTTTTCGACCAGAGCTTCTCTGCTTACATGCAGTCGCAGCATTTCAACAGAGGCTCCTGTTCAGTGAGTGAACAGAATCCCTGAAGTTTTAAGTTTTACTCTCCTGAAAACATCCCGAATCGGGTTTGAGTCTTCCGCCGGTTGTGAAAGAGTTCTGGACTCGAGGTGTTGAGCTTCACCCGGATTTAATCCTCATCTGTGTGAATCTGACTCCGTCTCTCCGCAGTTCGTCTCTGACGGAATCTTCAAGGCCGAGCTGAACGAGTTCCTCACCCGCGAGCTGGCTGAGGATGGGTACTCGGGGGTGGAGGTGCGCGTGACTCCCACCAGGACGGAGATCATCATCCTGGCCACAAGGTGAGCTGCTGTCCCTTTGGGTGGCCCAGAGACCAGGAATGTCTCTGAACTGGGTTGATTTAGTATGATTGACTTTCAGTCATAGTATGAAGTGGAGTGTTGGAATGTTTTGAAACAGTCTGGACGTCGAAATGTGTCTCATCAGGCGTTTTGAGGACATCCTGGTCCAGGAGGACCGGGGACTTTGAGCTGAGGCAGGTTATTCAGTCCAAACGTGTCCTTCTGTCTGCAGGACCCAGAATGTCCTGGGAGAGAAGGGCCGACGGATCCGAGAGCTGACCGCCGTGGTCCAGAAGAGGTTTGGCTTCCCCGAGGGCAGCGTGGAGGTAAAGACACCCAGAATCAGCTGGGGAGGAGGTTGCTGGTTGGAATCTCACCCAAGCAAGACTTTCAGGCTCACCTCAGATGTAACTTGCTCAGGTCCAGATGTTTGAGGTGCGGGTTAAAGGGGTCCAGATGTTTGAGGTGCAGGTTAAAGGGGTCCAGATGTTTCAGGTGCAAGTTAAAGGGGTCCAGATGTTTCAGGTGCAGGTTAAAGGGGTCCAGATGTTTGAAGTGCAAGTTAAAGCGGTCCAGATGTTTGAGGTGCAGGTTAAAGGGGTCCAGATGTTTCAGGTGCAGGTTAAAGGGGTCCAGATGTTTCAGGTGCAGGTTAAAGGGGTCCAGATGTTTGAAGTGCAGGTTAAAGGGGTCCAGATGTTTCAGGTGCAGGTTAAAGCGGTCCAGATGTTTGAGGTGCAGGTTAAAGGGGTCCAGATGTTTCAGGTGCAGGTTAAAGGGGTCCAGATGTTTCAGGTGCGGGTTAAAGGGGTCCAGATGTTTCAGGTGCGGGTTAAAGGGGTCCAGATGTTTGAGGTGCGGGTTAAAGGGGTCCAGATGTTTGAGGTGCGGGTTAAAGGGGTCCAGATGTTTGAGGTGCAGGTTAAAGGGGTCCAGATGTTTCAGGTGCAAGTTAAAGGGGTCCAGATGTTTCAGGTGCAGGTTAAAGGGGTCCAGATGTTTGAAGTGCAGGTTAAAGCGGTCCAGATGTTTGAGGTGCAGGTTAAAGGGGTCCAGATGTTTCAGGTGCAGGTTAAAGGGGTCCAGATGTTTCAGGTGCAGGTTAAAGGGGTCCAGATGTTTGAAGTGCAGGTTAAAGGGGTCCAGATGTTTCAGGTGCAGGTTAAAGCGGTCCAGATGTTTGAGGTGCAGGTTAAAGGGGTCCAGATGTTTCAGGTGCAGGTTAAAGGGGTCCAGATGTTTGAGGTGCGGGTTGACGGGGTCCAGGTGTTGCGGGTTAAAGCCAGATGTTCCCTTCAGTGATGACACGATGACGAGACGGAGCGAGACTCATCCTGACTGAGGGTTCCTGGTCCAGGTCCACGTTCTGTGGTCCCGGTCCAGTCCTCAGACCAGTGAGTCCCTGTCACGTGAAGACAAAGAGGCATTTGTCTGAGAGGGGCGTGGCTGGTTCTCGGGGCCCTCTTGTCGCCGTGGAGACGGCTCCTGACACTCTGCTTTCTGCTTCTTCCAGCTGTACGCTGAGAAGGTGGCCACCCGCGGCCTGTGCGCCATCGCCCAGGCCGAGTCGCTGCGCTACAAGCTGCTGGGGGGGCTGGCGGTCCGCAGGTGAGCAACTCACACCAACGCTCCTTCACACCCGGCCCGGTCCGGAGAACCTGAATCGGTCCAGGTTTGAGCGCACGGCGTGGCGTGGCCGAGCTGGGCTCTGGTTCTGTCGGTGGACACGAGTGGAGCCAGTGGTTCATACGTTGGCGTGTTGATCAGCGGTTCAGGAAGCCTCTTCATCGTCCGGATCCTAGCCGGTCTCTTCAGTGACGATACGATGACGAGTCGGAACGGGTCTCGGGTTCCGCAGGCCGCCGGTTCAGATCCACGTTCTGTGGTTCTGCCCCGGTTCCTCGGAGCTCCGAGTCCTTTTCGCTTGAAGACATCGAGGCATTTGTCTGAGAAGAGACAGTGGCGGCGGTCCGAACGCCGGCCTGCGGTCGGCACCGGCCTGACGTGGTCTCCCTCCGTCCCCCCAGGGCCTGCTACGGCGTTCTGAGGTTCATCATGGAGAGCGGCGCTAAGGGCTGCGAGGTGGTGGTCTCCGGGAAGCTCCGGGGTCAGAGGGCCAAGTCCATGAAGTTCGTGGACGGTCTGATGATCCACAGCGGAGACCCCGTCAACTACTACGTGGACACGGCGGTGCGCCACGTGCTGCTGAGACAGGGTGAGTACCGGGGCCGCCGCCGGGGGGGGCGGGGCCGGGCGCCCGGCCGCCGTGTGACACGTCGCCCGCTGCTCCGCAGGTGTTCTGGGCATCAAGGTGAAGATCATGCTGCCCTGGGACCCCAGCGGCAAGATCGGCCCCAAGAAGCCCCTCCCCGACCACGTCAGCATCGTGGAGCCCAAAGAGGAGCTGCTGCCCACCACGCCCATGTCCGAGCAGAAGGGGGCCAAACCTGAGGTGCCCGTCATGCCCCAGGGGGCGCCGGTGCCCACCGCATGAGACGGTAAGAGCCGGGCCGGTCTGGGGTTCACAGTCGGAACTGCAGAGATACTGAATGCCCGGTCTCCTCTGGCCCAGGAGCCCAGGCGGTTCGGTTTGAGGCTCCTCAGGGCCGTGAATGTAGACCCCCTCAGTTCTCCCGTGGTCCTGTTTTCACTGTTCCGGAAGGAACGTCGTCAGTCCGTTGGTTCAGATCCGAGAACTCCGTATCTAGAACCGTCCACGAGGTCCGGGTTTCAGTAGACCGGCCGGTCCAGTCTTGCATTCCTTCAGTGATGATACGATGACGAGTCGGAACGGGTCTCGGGTTCTGCCGGCCGCCGGTCCAGATCCACGTTCTGTGGTCCTGCCCCGGTTCCTCAGAGCTCCGAGTCCTTTTCGCTTGAAGACATCGAGGCATTTGTCTGAGAAGGAACTGAGGAAGTTCACCAGGAACCAAACGATAACGTGAAGTCCTGATGTTCTGACAGCGGCGTGTTTGGATGTGCTGGAAGTAAAACTCGAGTTTCTTACACTTTTTCTTCTTGTGTCCTTCAGGTTTTCGTCTGTTCACCACATGGAAGAAACCTTCTGACTTTTGTGTACAAAACCAATAAAATGTGGAAAATACACTCAGTCTTAGCGTTTTCATTGAGTGTGTGTCGAGATCTTTAATACTGTCGGTTCAACACTGAGAGAACTTCACTTCCTTAGAAATAAACGTTTTTGAAAATAAAACGATGATTGTGGACTTATTCAGTTTTAGGCTGCAAGATTTTCACAAGAATTTTTAACTAGTTTCAGTTAAATTGAGTGTAGTATTATGCCAGTTTTAATACATTTCAACCTGACGGACGAGTTTCAGCGAGTCACTCAGTGGGTTTGAACTCATGTTGGACTCGTTCTGTTTTATACTAGAATGGATTTTAAATCAACTTTTGTTAGACTCGTTTTAAGTTGTATTTTGAAGTAGTTGGAGCTAGTTTTGTCTTTCTTGGGTTTTTTGTGGACTTCATTTTCCTCCACTGCCTCTGATCCAGTAGTGAAGTTTGCTTCACATTGGAAGCATAGCTGTATCACAAGGTCAAAGGGAGCCGCTGCTTCTAATGAGAAACTAACTTCGGCAACAAATGTCAGGAAACGGACTTCATCTGCTCAGAGGCGCCCTCCGCTGGTCTCCAGGATGAGCTACAGCACAGCAGGAATCGAACCACCAAGCTCTGCTCTGGTGGGGTTCCGAGGTCAGTGTCTTCAGTCCTGCTGGAATCAGAATCGGCTTTAATGGCAGAGTTTGTGCTTCACAAGCGAGGAGTTTGACTCCGGCTTTGGTTCAGTGAAGAGAAAATGCATGATGACAAAAGATAAGCAGGATAGAAGAGAAGTTATGCATAATCTGGTATTTGTAAAAACAAACACTGTTTTAAAAGCTTTTGTTTGTGGTTCAGCTTCAGTGTAACCAGCTGGTGACAGTGACGGGGGACGGATCCTCCAGAATGGCTCAGATCTTTATTTCATCTCAGCAGACAGACTCGGGAAGGGGCTGGTCCGTCTCCAGCTGACCGTGAAGTCGTCCTGGTCAGGACGAACACATGGAGACAGATCAAAGCCTGAAACTCTGGTCCTGTCTGCGAGAACATCTCTCAGGGATTCAGATTTTACTGCAGCATTTATGCTCCTGCTCACATTCTACTGTCTATAACAATATAGGATATAATAATAATAATGATGTCTTAGTTCTTTCTTTAACCGTTTATAGAAACTCAGACATCAGGAGAAGCCTCAGTTTCTCAATAGGCGACTACTGAATATTGTAATTCGGCGCTCCAATCAGCAGTTCAAATACCGAACTGACCCAGACCAGCCTGTGTGCAGTTTGCATGTTCTCTCCGTGTGTGTGTGTGTGTGTGTGTGTGTGTGTGTGTGTGTGTGTGTGTGTGTGTGTGTGTGTGTGTGTGTGTGTGTGTGTGTTCTTGTATTTCTATCCTTGTCGGGGCCAAATGTCCCCACAAGGATAGCAAAACGTGGAACGACGTGCCTTGTGGGGACCTTTTTCCGGTCCTAAGTAGGAGAAACAGTGTTTTCTTGACCATGTTGTTGTTACTGAAAAAAGTAAAAGTGCAAAAACATTTCTTTAGGGTTAGGCTTTGTTGTGGTGTGGGTTAGGGTTAGGGTAAGGGTTAGGGTTAGGGGCTAGACATGAATGGGAGTCAATGGACGGTCCCCACAAGGATAGAAATACAAGACTGAGCGTGTGTGTGTGTGTGTGTGTGTGTGTGTGTGTGTGTGTGTGTGTGTGTGTGGGTCCCCTCCCTCCAGGCACTCCAGCTCCCTACCGAACCTTAAATTGCCTTTCAGTGTGAACGTGAGTGTGTGTGGTTGTCTGTCTGTGTGTGGTGGACTGGAGACCGGTCCAGGTGTGCCCTGCCTTTGCCCATAGGCTAGCTGGGATTGGCTCCAGCACCCTGTGACCCTGTTGCTTCATCGCTGAACCGTCATGTGCCTTCAAGGTTCAAGGTAACTTTATTGATACCCGTAGGTAGATTTGTTGAGCAGTCTGGATGAGGGCATCTCAACATTAACCCAAACGTTTAAGAAGACAGGACATACAGAAGAAGGATTAACAGCAGACACTGACGAACACTGACAGGTACTCCCAGCAGCTCACTGATCATGGTTAAAAGGCTAACATAAATAAAAAGTCATTAAATATAGAGTGCCAGTATGAAGACCTGTTAAGAGCATGCTAAGAAAAACATAAGAGCATGATACAAACCCTAAATAGTCAATAAATAAGTCAATACGTCAAGACCACATTAAGATAAGACGGACGTCTTATTTAAAGAGAAACAGCAGCAGGAACAAAGCTGTTCCTGTAGCGAGTGGTCCTAACTTGTGCCTTGTTCTTTGAATCATTTCAAATTCGTTGTGCTGATTGAAGCAGATTATCTTTAAAATGTGTCAAAAAAACAAAAGAAACCATTTCATGACCATCCATCCATCATCCATCCAACTTCGACTGTTCTGTCCTGTCCAGGGTCGCTTGAGCTCATCCCAGCTGACTCTGGATGAGGACAGCTTCACCTGGACAGGTGTTAAAACTTTCACCCAGACAAAGCTAAACAGGTTCAGCTGGACAGGTGAGGACAGCACAGACCTGGACGGGGTGAACTTCCTCCTCGGAGTTCAGACGGTACATTGTTCCCTGTTTTGATAGCCTGGAGAGATTCAAGCCAGATTTTCCACGCACGGTGACGAGGAAGGAATGTGGTTTTAAAGCTGCAGTGCAGGTCTGGGTGCAGGTCTGCAGGGGAGGGAGGCTCAGTCAGCCGCAGAACGCCGCCTGAGGACTACCGGAGGCTGATCCCCCCGAGGACCGGAGGACCGGAGGACCTGAGGCTGGTCCCACTCAGTCCAGTCAGAAGTCTGCTTTCACCTGCGGGACATTCTGAGAGCGTCTTCAGGAACGTCGGTGCTGGAGTCTTTGTCTGATCATCGAATCGTCTGTGGGACGACACACGGCTCTCTGCATGCTCCTCTTCACTTGATCGTTTCTGGCTCTGGATGAAGAAGGATGGAAGGGTAAGAATCTTCAGCTGAAGGATTTATTTCACCTCCTCTGGTTAAAAAACATTTTCACCTGTTGTTTGGACAAGAAATTCAAGATTCAGGCAGAATTGAAAACCTCCAATCTTTCTTCTGTGGCACTATTTTCATCCTGAGGTCAAGTTCAGTGTTTTTACATTCACTTCATGAGAATATTCAAGGTTTATCTCAGACATTCATGACATCTGATCTCTGACACAATCAGTTCTTCACATTTTTTAAAATAATTTTCCTTCCAGTTTTAACTTTACTGTGAGAAACATCCCACCACATTTACATAAGTTAAAATTCCCCCGCTAGAGTTTGTATATGTGTTTTCTTTTGAATTAAAAGAAAAGAGTTAAACTTCTTCTTTTAATGTAGATAATCTACATTAAAAGAGGAAGTTTAACTCGTTTTCTACAGTAGATTCATGTGTGTGTGTGTGTGTGTGTGTGTGTGTGTGTGTGTGTGTGTGTGTGTGTGTGTGTGTCAGGAAATGGCCGTGCTGCAGGTGGCGTGTGGTGCTGATCATCTGCACTCTGTCCGTGGTTGGTTTTGTCATTCAAACTTTTATCTTAAGGTAAGGTAACATTCACATCTCTTTACACACACACACACACACACACACACACACACACACACACACACACACACCAGTTGCACTGACTGCCAGTTGAGGTGGAACAGTGAACACACCCCGGAGCTCAAATTACCTGCCAGACCTGCTCTTTCACTGACATCTGAGACATTAAAAAGAAAAAAGTTTACGGAAAACAAAAGGTATGATATATTTAATTGAGAGACAGAGGAGATGCCTGCAGAACCAGACCCACAGGTGGAGGTTTCCTGCAGAACCAGACCCACAGGTGGAGGTTTCCTGCAGAACCAGACTCAGGGTTCTTGAAAACATCATTTATTTCTTTATCAAATGAATTCATGCTGTTGGAAAGTGAGAACTGGACCAAGTCAGCGATGGAACCTTTGTTTTTCTGCTGCTCGTGCATCCCAGTCGGCTTGACTCCAAATTTAAAACTTGCACTCAGATGGTTCATGGAAAAACTACTTCCTGGAATTCAGCGACACTGAATTAAATTCCTCTCGTGAGAAACTAACCTTGGTTTTGACCTTCTGCAGAAATGACACGTTCGCCCTCAACAAACAGCATGCACTGCATGTCCTGCAGAAGGTCTTCCACCACTGGAGTCCTCCAGGGACGCGGGAGCCAGAGAGCGGCGGTCCTCCAGGCCTCGGCCGGGAGCGGTGGAAAGCCACGCCATCACCGGGCTGCCAGCACAAATCACACATCGTTTTCCTCAACACACACACGACGGACAGCAGCGCCATCCAGAACATCCTGTACCGCTACGGGGAGCAGAGGAACCTGACGTTCGCCCTCCCCAAGGGCAAGGACGTCAGGTTTCCCCGGCGGCAGCTTTTCCAGGCGCAGTTCGTGGAAGGAGTCGACAGCAGCAGGGTGAAGGAGTTTCACATCATGTGCAACCAGATGAGGTTCAGGAAGTCTGAGGTGAGTTTCTGAAGGGAAAGGTTCTGGTTCTGGCTCTGGAGCCGATGGGGGCGGGGTCTGGTCGCGGGAGGTCGCTGGTCTGGTCTGTTTTTTTCTGACAAGCTTTTTCTCAAGGCTGAGGAGTGCAGCACTCTAAACAGCTTCAGATCTACAACTCCTGCAATCAGCACCATTAGCATGTTAGCATAGCATTCGTTAGCGACTCATCTGCTGCCAGCAACAAATGAGCATTTACTACCACACAAACACACACAAGTACTGAAAACTGGTGCCAAGGTGATGATGGTGGGTGGTGTTTGGATGGATGGATGGATGATGGGTGGGTGGACAGGTAGCCTGATGGACGGACGGACTTCTTAACAAATGTTTAAATTGCTAAATGTCTTTGAACTTCATCTCGATGGAAAAGCATGCAAACATTTTCCCCAAAATGTTTTTAATGTCTTCTTTGATGTTGCAGGTGGCCAAAGTGATGCCTGAAGACACTCTGTACTTTTCCATGCTGAGACACCCGGTGCCTCTCGTGCAGTCGGCGTTCCTGTACTCCAAGGTCGTCACGATCTTCGGCGACTCCCACGACCTGGACATGGTCGTAGAGGACAGCCTGAGGAATTCCACGTCTCCGGTGGACGAGAGCGGCTTCACCTTAAACAAGCTCGCCTTTGACTTCGGCTTCGACAACGTCGTTTCAGCCGGAGATGAAGACCTGGAGCAGAGAGCCGCCGAAGTCATCGTGGACATAGAGAAAGACTTCCACCTTCTTCTCATCCATGAGTACTTCGATGAGTCCCTCATCCTGCTCAGACACACCCTCTGCTGGTCTCTGGAGGACGTGGCGACCTTCAGGCCCAGCCGGCGCAGCGACCAGACCCATTACTCCGTTTCAGCTGAAACAGCGGAGGACATCAGGCAGTGGAACGCTTTGGACTGGAAGATCTACCAACACTTCAACGCCACCTTCTGGCACAAAGTGGAGAGTGTGGTCGGGGTGGAGCAGATGCAGAAGGAGGTGTCCGATCTGAGAGAGCTGCAGGCCGAGCTGACGCGCACCTGCCTCGAGGGTAAAATGGCTCACCCGGAGGTCACCTGGCAGGGGCGAGAGGTCAGTCTGGGCTTTAACCTGAACCCAGGGCTCAACGCTGCCCTCAAAAGGAAGTGTCAAAAACTCGTAACACCAGCGCTGCAGTACACGTATAAACTGTACGACCAGCAGTTTCCATAGAACACTGGTTCACAGCAACGAGAACAACTCATCGGCGTGCTGACGATGTAGAAGCGAAGCCTGAAACCGCAGAGATGATCAATTCTGTCACCTTTTAGGATCATAAAATCGGTTAACAACACTGCTGTTTTTTATTTTGACTTTACAAAGTTGGTTCTGTGGCCTCGGTGTAGAGCCTGGAGAACTTGTCAGAAGGAATGTTTGAGGTGAACCAGAGAAAAGGCCACAGATCAACCGTCACGTCCAGCTAAAATGTGAAGTCCAACCATAATCACACTCTAAAAAGAAATGTCTAATTCATTTGTTGTCATCAGTCAAAGATCATTTTAAGTACTGCTTACTTAATAAATGCAAGATTTTTATGTTGATTGCTCAAATAAATTGGCTGCCCACTTTTAAGTTGTTAAAATGGCCGGTTTCTGTTGAACCTTAATGTTGTGAGTGTTTGGGAATACGATGCTGTCATGGGCACTGTGGACTGGTTCTGCACAGGCAGTATCAGGCTATTAATAAGCCCAGCAGTAATTGGGAACTGTTCCGTTGAACTCTGTAAGTTTAGGAGTAGTAGCAGGGGCAGATTAAATGCTCAATACTTCTCATTCCAGGTTTGACACAAAAAGTAACTAAACTATTTATATTAACTGAACAACAAGAACACAGCCAAACACAACTACCAATAACACTATTAACATCAGAACATCAAAATAAATCATGAAATCAATGTTTAAATCTTGAATATCTCATCCCAAACTCCCATGATGCATTGCGGCACTACCATCATCATTGTTGAATTCTTCACTCTAAAAAGTAACTCAGAGGAGCTTCTAACACCACTTGATTTAATACATGGATCCAAGTAAAAAATTGTAATTAGTTGATTTTGATAAACTTTCTAAGTTCCAAACCTATTTTTTTCAAGTTATGAAAAAGTTGTTATGTTCTTAATTACATCAACTTAATTTTGCTTGCAGTTTGAACTCAAAATTCATTGTTGATGGGTTTAAAACAAAATTCAAGTTGATATAACTTAACAAACTTGGCTGAATGAATTTTAGTCACCCATGAACTGTTGCCTGTATCGAGGTGTTTCATCCTGCTAACCCACTGTCCAACTTGTCCAGGCATGCTGTGTGGCGAGAGGGAACTTAAAATTGTGAAGTCAACGTTGACAAAATCAAATGATCCAGGATCAATGGGGTTTAGTGTTTTAGCAATTGTGAAAAAATGTAAAACTGCTGGGTTACTGTAAAAATAACCCACATTGGGTGAAACTGCTGACCCAGCGCTGGGTCCAAAAGGGACCGAGCCATGCTGGGTTATTTCTACCCAGCAGCCGTTTGGGCTGAAGAGTTGACCCTGATGCTGGGTCAGGGGGTCAGCGGGTCTGGGAAGGTTACTTTACAGTGAAAATGTAATCCCTTAGAATTCACACACAAGCGCCCTCTGCCATGCAAGACTGTCAAACCCTCCACTGGAGGCCAGCTGGGGTTCACTGCAGTTCATTGACAGGGAGAGGAAAAGATTTGAACTGGCAACCTCACAACTGCTGGACAATCACTCTACCAACTCAGCCACAGCCACACATGTCCATAGGGAGAGGGAGGCCATACATCTTTTCCTTCTGAGCCATTTCAGTAATCCTCAGTGAGAACACAGGACTCCAGTTTTCTGTTGCGTTTGTTGCCAGAAGTCTCCAGATGCAAGAAGGAGAAGGAGCTGCAGGAGTGTTCAAAATGGTGATTCTTCTCTTCCCTTCAGCCACAAAATCATCAGCTCACTCTGCTGGGTCAACACAAGTCACCTAATTTTGGGTAAAAGTGACCCAATCTGCACAAAATCTAGGGCTACCCAGGAAATGTGTTGGGAAAATGACCCAGCAGGTTTCAGAGTGAGGACTGCTGCTGTGTCCTCAGTTATTTCATGTAGAGTCTAACGAACGATCTGAGGTCAACATGTTTTTACCTGCTGTGTGTGAGATCTGAACGCAGTGTGTGGTTTGGAACACAGGAGAACTGGTTTTGAGCTGATAGTTTGATTTTGACAGAAATGTCTGAGGTTTTGTGAATGCAGTGTGGATTTTTGGATTTGTGTTTAAGGTTTTGAGAAAATGGATGGAAGTTTCAAGAAACGTGTCTTAGCAATTGTGAAAAACTGTAAGAACAATGTCTTCCTCTTGAGGTTGAGCTAACATCTCTGCTAAAATGCTAAAAACTCAATTCTTGGACAGATTACAGGTTTTTCATGAAGTCAAAATTTGTTGTTTACAACTGTTGGTAAATCTCACTGCCGGCTTTATAAAAAAGTCGGTTTTCATATATTATTTCATCTATTCTGTTAAAATTGAACAATTAATTAAACATTTCTTTTACTTCAAGAACAGCTTCAGCCTCCAATACCTTCATTCTGTCCTTTTTATTGTGTTTTTAACTTAATTCAAATGAAAGAAGGGGGAAAAAAAACACATTTTGGTCAGTGGAACAGGGACGTTCTTCATATGTTCTACAGTAGAAGGGAGGAGAGGAGGAGGAGTCCAGGAAGAGGGGTGGAGGAGGAGGAGAGGAGGAGGAGGAGGAGTCCAGGAAGAGGGGTGGAGGAGGAGGAGGAGTCCAGGAAGAGGGGTGGAGGAGGAGGAGTTGATGACTGAGTATTTGAGGAAATGAAACAGAATCTTGAGCTGTGTTCTGTTTAGCAGCTGATTTTTCCTCTCTCCTCCAGTGAGTCTCGACCTCCACCAGGTGAGCTGCTCTCCTCTCCCTGACTCGCTCGCTCTTCCCCGAGTCTCCTGGTTTGATTCCAGCATGTGAGTCTGAACAGGAAGTGCTCGCTCTGAAGCTCTGAGTGATTCTGGAAATAGCAGGGGGGTGAAAACAAGACGAGTCCTCCGTAAATGCATCATATGGTGAAGGAAGAAGGCTAAAATGTGTTCCAGGCTTGAAGCTGATGTTCACTGACAGACCTCTGCCATCACGTGACTCAGGACGAAGTTCTCCACCAGTCAGGAGGGTGGAAACACCGCCCTTTCAGAAAGCTTGCAATGACTTCTTAACATTTGAAAATGAGCCTGAGTTTTTCCCAAAAGGAGCTTTTTCAGAGGCTGAGAGAGAGAGAGAAAGAGAGAGAGAGAAAGAGAGAGAGAGAGAGAGAGAGAGAGAGAGAGAGAGAGAGAGAGAGAGAGAGAGAGAGAGAGAGAGAGAGAGAGAGAGAGAGAACCTGTAACTTGAACCTGTTGTCGCCTAAACAGGCACTTAAAATATGATCATAAAATGTCCTTATTATCTTATAAATAATCCATCAAATGACAGGAGAGTCAATATTTAGGCATTCTAATTTCTCTGGTGCCTTCTGCACAAACAGAAGGAAGTCATTTAAATAATAAACCATAGATACCAGTGCTAAAAAGTTTGTTCATGGATTACAGACAAAGCTAATATTTGTACATTCAATCTCAAGGATTAAAGTTTAGTCATCTTCTCCTGAACATTTCCGTCTCATCAGTGCTTCATTGCCTCACATCAGATTTTTCTATATTCTGACGTTCAGGGATGTGAAGCCAATAGTCTAGAAATACTCGTAATCATTGAAAGGATCTCTTAGAACAACTGAAACAATTTGCAGACATTTCAGTAATTCCTACAAATTCAAAGTAACTAGTTACTTTTCTTGTAATGTCTTCTGGTAACATTGTTCACAAGTCTGTATTATGTTAGCTTTAGCATTAGCTGAGCTGACCACTCTGTGATGGTCTGCTGAAGATTACAGTGGAGGAAGATGCTCTATAAACTGGTGCTGGTTTAAAAAAGATTTTTTAAACTACTAGATGAAACAAAAATTAATCAGCTGAGATAATCTTCTAACATGCAGACAGTTGTTTGAAAAACGAGCTCGCTGCTAGTCAGACATGCTAATTTGTTCTGTCCAAACGAATCCTCATGAACCTCGTCACTGCCAGCTCCTCGGCCTCTGTCTTCAAACCCCAGTGCCATCTGGTTGGATCACAACATACAGGAAGTGGTTCATGGGGCTTCATTTGGCCACCGCTAATGCTAATGCTAATGCTAATGCTAATGCTAATGCTAATGCTAATGCTAGAATGGGTCTTTTTCATTTTACTGTCAGCTGGAGTTCGGGGCTCCTCCAGTGAACTGGAGTGTGATCTTTTGTGAAATATTTGTTGAATACTGGAGCTCTGCTTGTCTCTCTTGCAGACATGGCCTCTGAAGAACATTTCTACTGCTCAATCTGTCTGGACATCTTCACTGATCCTGTCTCCACTCCCTGTGGACACAACTACTGCAAATCCTGCATCACGGACTACTGGGCCATCAGCGATGTGAGCCAGTGTCCGCTGTGCCAGGAGACGTTCCTCAACACCCCCAAGCTGCGAGTCAACACCGAGTTCAGAGACATTCTGAAGATTTTCAGACCGGCAGGACCTGCTGCTGCTGGTCCTGGTGTATCCTGGGAGGTGTCCTGTGACCTTTGCCCGAAGGGGAAGCGTCCGGCCGTGAAGTCCTGCCTGGCGTGCCTGGCCTCGTACTGCGACGCTCACCTGCAGCCACATGGCACGGTTCAGGCGCTGCAGTGGCACAAGCTGGTGGACCCCGTGGGGTCTCTGGAGGACAGAGTGTGTCAGAACCACAGCAAGGTCAAAGAGCTTTTCTGCAGGACGGACCGGAGCTGTGTGTGCACGCTGTGCATGGCCGACCAACACGCCACGCACGAAGCAGTGTCTTTACAGGAGGAGGTGGAGGCGAGGAGGAGCGAGCTCAAGCATCTGCAGGGAGAAGTTAAACGGACCCTCATCAGGAAGAGTGTTCTCTCACACAAGATTCAGAACTCCGTGAAGCGGGGCCGACATGACGTGGAGAAAGCCAAAGCTGAAATCCTCGAGTCCTTCGCTGCTCTGGTGGCTTTGATTGAGAGCAGAAAGGTGAAGCTGCTGCAGTTGCTGGAGGAGAAGCAGAAAGCAGCGGAGCAGCAGGGCAGCGAGTCTCTCAGACGCCTGCAGCAGGAGATTCAGGACCATCAGGACTCTGACAACAAGCTGGAAAGGCTCCTGAAGTCTGAGGACGAGTTCACAGTCCTTCAGGGCCTCCCTTCCATCCCGGCCCCCTCAAAGTCCGAACTCCTCCCCTCTAGAGCCCTAACGCCCTGCCACATGGAGGCCGTGAGGAAAGCCATGACCAGGACTACTGAGACCCTCACAGAGCAGATGGACAGTATCATGAAAGACGTGAAGACTGAGGGGGGGACCGAAGAAGAAGAGATGGACTCCCGAACGGAGGAGGTGTTTCACGATGAGCTCGGGATAATCCAGCAGAACTTTGCTGAAGAAGTGACTCTGGACCGGAACACAGCGCACCCGTCCCTCCTCGTCTCAGTGGACCAGAGACAAGTGACAGATGGAGGCTGGAAGAGGTCCGCCCCCGACCACCCGTCCAGATTCGACTGTCTCCACTACGTCCTGGCAAACCAGGGCTTCTCCTCCGGCAAGTTCTACTACCAAGCGTCACTCAGGGGTCAGACATCCTGGGAAGTGGGTGTGGCCAGGGACTCCATCGGTAAGAAAGGCGTGTCTCTGTCGCTGAGTCCAGATCACGGATGCTGGACTCTGGGGTTGTACTGGGGACGGATCCAAGCCAACGATAACCCTCCAGTCGTCCTCTTCCCGTCGGAAGTTCCGCAGAGAGTCGGCGTGTTTGTGGACTATGAAGGACAACTGGTGTCTTTCTACGACGTGGACAGGAGGACTCTCCTTTACTCCTTCACCCGCTGTGTCTTCACACCGCATGAAGACGTGCCGTCGTCATCTGGAGACAGCTGGTGGGGACGCCCATGTGTCTACACCTGCTCTCGGCCCAAGACGAAGGTCTACCCGATATTCAGACCCGGAGCTGGTCCCACCCCTCTGCAGATCAATACTGTCAGACCAACCAGAGGAAGGGTGTAATCAGTGCTGTTAAAGGAGAATCCATCCATCTGTCCATCCATCCATCCATCCATCTGTCCATGCATCCATCTGTCCATCCATCTCTGTGTATAATGTCAGATTCAACCTTTCATATACTGAAAGTGGCTCCAACGCAGTGGACTTCACTGCCATCGAGGACATCCTCATGCCCTTCTGTTTTCTTTTCCTGATGTCCTCTTGTCCTCCGATCCTAATGTCCTCATGTCTTCCCGAACTTCTGGATTCCTGTTCTTCTGTCATCCTGTTTTCCTGAATGTCTGGCCTCCTGTCTTCATGTCCACTTGAACTTCTGTCCTCATTTCTTTCTGGGCTCCTGTCCTCATGTCCTCATGTCCTCCTGTCCTCCTGAAGTTCTGACCTCTTTTCTATCTACCCTCCTGTCTTTCTGTCTTTCTGTTCCAGACTGCTGGATCCATGACACCCGGACCGTTGTTTAAGTTCCAGTCAAAAGTTTCCTGTAATTATTGGGACTTCTGAACATTGAATTTTGATGCAGATTGATTTTGTATATTTTTGTAAAGAATCATGAATCCAGCTGATCTAAATCCCAACAATAGACTTTCCATCTTGGCACATGCCCTCTTTCTGCTGAACACTGCCCTCTTGAGGTGCCTGTGCGACACGGCAGCTGTGTTCATCTGACGGGTGTAGCTGAGCCCTGTGGCCACTGGGTGGCAGTGTTGAAGCGTGGTAGTCAATGCAGGGAAGGAAACCAGGGCCATGATGGTTGGGCGGAAAAGAAATTCTGAAGTTTCAACATGTACAAAGCAGAGTTTTGCCCCCTGGTGGCTTCATTCAGTAACTGCCCCTCAGTGTCTCGGTGTTCTCTGACGGGGTTCCTGATCACTTTCATAGTGTCGCAGTTTTTTGCCCGACTGGCCGACTGCAGGCTGACATCGGTCTCCCTGGACTCGGTCAATAGGAAACATCTGGAACAGAGAGAGAGAGAGAGAGAGAGAGAGAGAGAGCGAGAGAGAGAGAGAGAGAGAGAGAGAGAGAGAGAGAGAGAGAGAGAGAGAGAGCACTCAGTGTGTCCTTGGTGTTGTAATGAAACACACAACTCTAAAATTAGACCCCAAAGACTCCGATATTAGCTCACTTCCCAGATATGAAATGTGTGTGTGCGCTCGCACACACACACGCACACACACACACACAAACACACAGCTGACGTCAGCAGACGTGCGCTGTGAGAAACGTTATTAGGAACACTAACGGTCACATTCTTCACTCATGTTTCACCTCCCTGTAACCGAAGTCAGTCTGTGGTTGGATGCTTGATGCATTCTTTCGTGGTCGAGCCATAAACTCGACAAACAGTCTTGGAAGAAAAATCCTCTCTTTCCATGTTTGTTGAAGGTTCTGTGGGAAGAGCTGGAAACCCGAGCCGCTCTGAGCAGCCGGCGCTCCGTCTTCTGCTCATCAGGGCAAACAAATGTGGCTTCAGAACGCTGAAGGAGACGTGGATCTGAAACCCAGCTGTCTCTACCCCTCTCCCCGATCCCATGTTTGAATCCGTCCCCACAACCTGTCTGTCTGTGCACCTCTGAGCTGGTTCTGCAGGTTTCCTGCTCTTAAAATACTGCTTCTTTTTCCTGTTATTGCTCATGTGGAATTGTTGGACTTTCTCTGTCAAAGTGTTTGAGGTGTATTTGATGATAGAAAACAGAAAATTGTAGCTTATACTCCTTTCACACCAATGTTCTGGGTCTGCCGAGATCTCCAGATCGCCGTGGCGGCGGACTGGAGTGCTTGACGGCGAGGCGTTATACGTCAACAGTCCGAGATCAGTCTGAAACACGCTTCATCTCTGAGTGGTTGGTCCGAACCGTCGGATACGTTTCGCAGTAGCAGGACAAGCAAAACGCCGAATCGGATCGCCTTGGTTGAATGTGCTTTACGTGAGATTCTGCATCTGACGGACTGTTCGCGTATGACCCACTTCCCCCAGTCCGCCACATCCAGACAGTCTCGGACCGCTTCGGACTGCGGCGTATTGATTAACCATTACTTTGTTCACACAGTTTGCCTTCCGCGATAGTATCCGCAGACCTCGCCAGTCCCAGTACGACGGAGTGAATGGGGTACAATAGTCACCAAAAACACAAATTTTGGAAAATAGGGGAAACTCAACTTTTCTGAAACGATTTTCAGTGGAAACGCTGAACCCTTCCAGTTTGGGGGTCATTGTATCGGCACTCATGAATGAATGAATGTGATTCTGCTGTCAGATCACCGTGCTTCAAATCAAACTGTACAACGCTGATGAATTCGGTTGAAATAAAGTTAAAATCCTTAAAGTGAGAAAATGAATGTTTCATTTTTTAATGTGATCTGAAACTGTCACACACCTTTAAGATAAGTCGACTTTAAACCTAATATTGACTTGGCCTTCATGGAAACAGGACTGACTGAGGTTTGGTCGACTTCAGGAGGATTTCATCATTTGGAGGAAATAAATATTCTGCTTCATAATGCTCAGAATCACACAAACAATCTGGGACTTCACAGAAAATATGTGAAAAATGTGACAAAAGAGAGAACCGGTGAAGCATTTACACTCTGCTGAAGACATTTTAATGGAATTTAGGAAAAAGAAGTTGTGTGACTTTTGTCAGTTTTTCCTGAAGAATGTCAGTGAAAACGAGTGTGTTTACACAGGAAGTCGGGCTCGCTGTGTGTGGAACCCCTTCAGAGGGAAGGAGCCTCAACGTCCAAGATTCTGCTGACTTGTTGAAATGATATTTAAATTATATTGTTAAAAATGTTTTACATGTCGACCACGCTGTGAAACAATTGGCCAGTGAGAATCGGGAGGCGGAGCCGAGAGGCTACAGGCAGGAACAGGAAGTGATGTGAGGAGAGAGGAGGAGAGAAGATGGCTGATGTTGAAGGACACTAAGCTGAGCCCTTGAGCAAACAGTTGAGTCGGAGCCGAGGCTGCAAGAGGAGGAGGAGCGAAGACGACCGGGAATGTGAGTCGACATCTTCCTCAATCAAACGTCTGGGAAGAAGTGAGAGTTCATGAAAAGGGCCCAAGAAACACTTCTTGAAATACTGTGGCTTGAGGAGTCATCCTCAGATCAGGAGGTCGTAGGTTCAATTCCCAGTCCTCCCCTGAGCTCAGCACTGAGCCTCAAGCAGAGTCTCACGTGGTGGTTGGAGCAGAGGCGGCCTGGACGTTTGAGGTGTAGGATCAGGAGTTTGAATCCCACAACCGTGGGTCCCTGAGCAAGACCCACGACCCCCATCAGCTCAGTGGAGCAGTGAGACGCGGCTACACCTCCACATCCTGGACATCCTGGACATGGGACGGGTCAGCACGTGAATCACATTTCTATCTGAGAGAGAAGACCAGAGTTGAATCTGATTGTGTTTATGGTGGAATTCTGGGTTAAACCAGGCCGGGACCGTTCCTGTTCTCCTCTCTCTCTGAATAGTTTCTCCCTCTCCGTCTCTCGGCCCTTTTTAAGAACGACTGGCCACCAAAACGCCACCAGACGAGCCATTTATAGAGCGAGAGGAAGAGAGAGGTGGAGGTCGCCCGGTGCCGTGGGAACGGCTGTAAAAAAAGAAAAAATAAAGGCCTCTGATCACACACACACACACACACACACACACACACTGGAGGTCAGTCACATTCACTTCTCCCCCTCCGACACACTTCCACACATCCTTTCTTTTCTTCGTCCACTGTAACGACAACACGGCGTCGTTTTCACATTGTTTCCACAAGTCGTCATCAGTTTCTTCTGTTCCCTCGGATTCCGTCACTGACGTTCTCCGTACTCTCAACTCCGTCAGTGAAAGAACACACCTCCACCCATCCACCATCCATCCATCCATTCATCCATCCATCCATCCATCAACCATCCATTCATCCATCCATCAACCATCCATTTATCCATCCATCAACCATCCATCATCCATCCATCCATCTATTCATCCATCCATCAACCATCCATTCATCCATCCATCAACCATCCATCCATCCATCCATCAACCATCCATTTATCCATACGTCAACCATCCATTCATCCATCCATCAAGCATCCATCCATCCATCCATCATCCATCCATCAACCATCCATCCATCCATCAACCATCCATTTATCCATACGTCAACCATCCATTCATCCATCCATCAACCATCCATCCATCCATCCATCCATCAACCATCCATCCATCATCCATCCATCAACCATCCACCCATCCACCATCCATCCATCCATTCATCCATCCATCAACCATCCATCCATCCATCCATCCATCCATCCATCATCCATCCATCAACCATCCATCCATCCATCCATCAACCATCCATCAACCATCCATCCATCCATCCATCCATCATCCATCCATTCATCAACTGTCAATCCATCCATTTGTCCATCCATCTATCCATCATCCATCCATCCATCCATCCATCAACCATCCATGCATCCATCTATCCATCATCCATCCATCCATCCATCCATCCTTCCATCCATCAACCATCCATTCGTCCATCCATCTATCCATCATCCACCCATTCATCCATCCATCATGTGACATCACTCACATTCAGAACTCACACCACCTTTTTATCAGTAAACTATGAAAACATGAAGAGACGTGGATGTTTGCCAGTAAATTCGTGTCCTTGCTTCTGCCTTGTTGGCTGCGTCCATCTGGAATCCGAGCTTCCCTGACTGGCAGCTCGCCAGGTTCCCGTCTGATTGATGGAACCAAAAAGACTGGACATTGTTTTCTAGCTCAAAAATCTCATGAAACAACATCAAAAAGTGTTTTAAATCATGAGGCAGTGTTTAAAAATGAGATTGACATTAATTCATCTCAATGTGTAAAACACACAACAACCCAACAGTGGAGGGGGCGGGGCTTAAAGAGTCAATCAAGCATTTCTATTGGCTGCAACAACAAGACATGGCCTCAGTGTGGGATGAGTCTTCGGCAGGGACGCTCCAATACAGGCCCAGTTCCAGGTCTGGTCTCGAGCTGAAATGATTACTCCAGTAATTTGATTACAAAAGATACTTCAGGCAATTATTCTCCATCTAGTTTTCATTTGATCACTCGTGTTCCGCCTTGGAGATCATGTTCTGCACGGACTGTAAACAGAGACACACGCGACTCAGAGTTAACAATGCTGGCACTATGGTCGAGGGCTGAGTTCCCGTAACGGTCAACAGCTAAAGGTTCGCTCTGGTATCGGTACTCAGACTTTTATGAAGTGGTGTTGTTATGTCTTTTGTCCTTGGACGTTTGACACTGTTTCAGGAGACAGCTCAATATGAAAATCAGTCCAGTTCTGAGGATGATTTGATCAGGATGAGGAGATAAACGAAGCGTCAGAACATGTGGGGAGATTCATGACTGCTGGTCCTGAAAGTCTGAAGCGGCAGTAAATGTGATGATGTGCAGGAAGTGAAGAAGAGTGACAGAGTGTTTCAGGTGGCTGTTTCTCATTAGGACGTCTGCCTCGCTCTGATTCACGCTCCGCTCCATCAGAGCGTCTCCAACACGTTCAGGGAGCGCTTGGTTTCCACTCTGGGCGGCGGGGGCGGGCAGTGTGTCGTGGCAGTCTTTTTCAGCCACTTCATCTTGGTGTCAGCACATATTTTCCATCCCTGTTTGATCGTTCAGCATCTTTCCGACAGTGTGAGTCTTTCTCTGCTCCAACTCACAGATCCAGATAAACGTCTCGTTGTTGATGTTTGATGGTTTGAGTCGTGGAGAGAAACTTCGAATACAGCAGGAGACGCTCGACCAGCTTCACGCTCAGCACCACCTGCCTCAGGATGGATGGATGCAGAGCTCCGCCCAGTGTGGCTCCGTCAGCCACGGTTCCATTTTCATCTCATTTGAAAACGTTTTGCAGCAGAAGAAGAAGGTGGTTCAGTTTCCCCTGACTGTCGTCCCAAAGACTGAGAATCAGATAAAATATTCAGGATCCATCGGGATCCTTCCTCTGTCCTGATGCTTTGTCTGTAAAAATTTTACACATCTCAAAAGAAAAAAAAAAAAACAAATTAAACTTTTGCATTTTCTCTTGAAGCCACATAAATTGGCCCGCAGACGATTTTCTATAAAAAGCCTGAGAAATATGCAGCGGCCGCTGTGATGGAAAATATTTGAGTGTGTGTTTGTTTTGACTACCCTGTCGTCTGACCTCTGCGGCCGTCAGACGGAGAGAGAGAGCGAACGACGGATGGCAGCCGCGGTTCGTCGTCGCTGTGAACGTGTGTCGGCGTCGACACGCCGCTTCAGGGACGTCCGTCCCGCCGTCGCTTCACCCTCGCTCACCGATTCTCCGTGAGACACAGGCGGACTGATCTGGACCCAGAGTCACATCTTCTCAAACAGCTCGTGGTTTTCCAGCTCGGCTCTGGCTCCACTCGAACCCGTGACCTTTGACACCTTTATCAGGGTTCCACACATCCACTCAGTTCAAAAGCTCGATTCTGGTGGGACTTAAACCCTCAACCTCTGAGTAGCCTCTCCCCTGTTTATTGGGAAGTCCAAAGCGACGTCCATTTCGCCACAGAGCCACAGGTTTCACCACACCTGTCAGATCTAGCAGGTCTCGGTCTGACAGGTCTGCTTGAAAGCTTCGTAAACAGGAAGTGGACTCGTGCCTCCAGATGTGTTGAGATCAGATCCAGACGTTCATCAGATCTGTGTCGGTGTGGCCGCCGTGTCACCCGGCCAATCAGGTTCTCTTAACATGACCTGCAGCGTGAATGTAGCGTTATTGTCACCGTTAGAGAAATGAACCAGGAAGTAACCCGCACCATTACCCCCACCACATCTCTAGACAAGCTGCGAACATGTAAAGGTCTCCTGACAGGAGCGTCTCTCCCCAGGCGGGTGAACAAACTGAAGCGTCGCTGTGGACATGGCGCCCGGCAGGGCCGACCAGGACCAGACTGCGTCTTCACAAACGGCAGGAGCAGCTCGACGCGCTACGGCGACATGCAGCAGAGCAGAAGGAATCTGGATGTTCTGTTCCAAGAAGAACTGAACGCTGGAAGGAGGCGGTCTGACGGCAGCTTTGTGATCATCCGTCATTATGAAGTCGACGGTGAGACGAGGGCGCAGACGCCGCCGCCGCCGCTGCTCTCTAATCTGCAGTCGTGTGATTAGAAGCCAAACCTGGAAGTTATGCTGCACGACTTTCAGCCTCTGAGGATGAAATGAACTCCAAACGTCACACTTCCTGTTTCCGCAACTCTGCTGTTGAATTAACTCAAATATTAGGCCGCGTCTCCATGGCAACGGAGTCAAAGCATACTGACATGGCAGCTTTTTGAGAATCTGTTGGGCTGGCTGCAGCACACACGCAGCTCGCCACCAGCAGATCAGCCAGCGATCAGTTATCGGTGTGACTGCGGTCCCGGCTGCTTCCGCTGACGGAGGGAGAAGCGTTTCTCGGCCCTGCAGGTCGAGGTCGTTTCCTCGCGCCTCCGTGGTCATCGACACGGCAGGAGGTCAAAGGTCAAGGGTGGACGCCCTCTGGGCTGTGAGCAGAGACGCACAACGGGGACGAAGCGGAAGAGACGGGAAGCAGTCAGCACGTGGCGGCGACAGTGAAATTCCCCCTGTGGATCCTTCCGGAGACGATTTCACCGCGAATCATGATTCTCAGACTGCAAACTAAAAACAGAGCGTACTCTTAGGCCCATTGTGATGAAGATATGTTTTTTGTGTCTGTTTCCACGACAACCGTGTGGCTTCAGCAGCTCCCACTAGTGGCCCAGCATGAGGGCTGCACCCTGCTCACAGCTGCTTCTGTTTCCGTGGAAACGAAGGTGAAACCTTCCTGTAACGGAGAGTTTTCACTGGAAACGTCGTCGTGTGGACAGACTCTCCATGCTCCGACCAGCTCTGTCAAACTCCCCCAGGGTTTTTTGGGAAAAACATGATTTTCACTGCGGTGGAGCTCAAACACACAACGTGACAACACACACACACACACACACACACACACACACACACACACACACACACACACACACACACACACACACACACACACACACACACACACACACACACACACACACACAGCAGTTCACAGGTGACTGGCCTTAAATAGACCAACATGGCGGTCAGAAACCACAGCTCTCCTCCGTCTCATCTTTGTCTCTCTTTTCTTCCTCAAACTTCTCGAGTTTTCCCTAAAAACTCTCATCTTCCACCTCTCTCTCTTCCGTCCATCCTCCTCTCATCTTTCCATCTCTCTGTGAAGTTTGTCTTTCATTCAAATTGAAGAAGCGTCACAAACACACTGGAACGTGTTGCGATCCTGAGGACCTGAACCCAGAGACCCGTCTGTACACACACACACACACACACACACACACACACACACACACACACACACACGCACACACCACATACCACAGCTGTAAGTGCTTATTGGCAGAGATGCATCAAGATTAGGCCAAACCCAAACACACACACACACACACACACACACACACACACACACACACACACACACACACACACACACACACACACACACACACACACACACACACACTGGTTGACGTGAGTCTGTAATAAGCAGCGGGTTTGTAAGCCTCTCCGCTCTCTGGCTAATTAAAGACCATAAAGCGATGGTCGCTGAGTTCTGCTGTAATGAAGAGAATTCGCTGCTCTCTCTCTCTCCCTCCTCCGTCACTCGTCCGCACACGCTGCTGCGCCGCTGGTTCGACGGCTGCAGAGTCACGGAGAGGCGAGAGGGACCCACGAGGGTCACAGAAGAAAGACGATAAACTGACCCAGAGCGACAGCAGAATCACCTCAGACACACTGACGCAGCAACAGACGTTCAGAAAGACTCACAACCACAACACAGACAAGTACAACCACCGCAAAGACACTCAAACAGAAAAAAAAAGAAACAAGACTGAAAGACGGCACAAAATCCACCAACCGATTAAACCGAAAGATTAAAACAAGTATTACAACATGCTAAAAGGCCAGGAAGGCCAGAAACCACCACAGAAACACTGAAACGCTGACAGTTCAGCAAACAGTGGAGACGAAGCACAAACAACAAATATCAACTGCACGGGGCGACAGTAGCTACGATGGTAGAGCAGCTCGTCTTATAACCGGAAGGTTGGCGGTTCAATCCCCGCTCCCGCAGGTGTAAAAGTGTCATCGTGTCCTTGGGCAAGACACTTCACCCACCTTGCCTAAGTATTGAAGTTGTGAGAGTGAATGGGTGGTGGGAGGGGCCGATGGTGCAGATTGGCAGCCTCACCTCCGTCAGTCTGCCCCAGGGCAGCTGTGGCTACAGCAGTAGCTTACCACCACCCAGTCAGGAGAGAATGAATAATGCAATGTAAAGCATCGTTGAGTATCCAGAAAAGTGCTATATAAAACCAATGCATTATTATGTCTGTTCAGGAAACCTGAGAGACACAAACACACACACAGGCTGTACCCAACATGGCTGCCACTGTGTCAGATGATTGACACCATGGTTAGAAAAGCTGAAAAAAACTGTTTTTTTGGGGGGGTAAAAAAAAACGCATATATAACAGCATTTTGCTACAGTTATAGTTACAGACTATAAAAACACATTAGGCTACTGCATTACACCTACAGTAGCAAGATTACAATAACTCATGATCAGCTTGATCTGTTTGTGTTTGAGGCCTACAGTGAGACAGTTATCATTCAGGTATCATCATCATGGACAGCAGCTCTCAGCCACTGCACCGGACGGTAGAGCAGCTCAGCAGCTCCTTCAGAGGTGACTGAGACCCTCAGAGCAGGAAGGAGCTACCACAGGCCTCTCATCCCCACCGCTGTCAGGCTGTACAGTTCTACTGTAGAATATGAACAATAATAATGGACTTTATAATATCCTGCACCCCCCCTAAAGAAATTCAGCAACACTTTATCATCCATTCACTCTGCTGCATCCATTCACTCCGCTAAAACATATTGTACATATTATATATCATACTGTATAGTTATATATTGCATCATATATTGCATATTGTATTGTATATATTGTATATATTATATATTTCCTGTTACATTTTTAAGACTCAGGTTGTACATACAGTTAGATCTTCATTGTCTTGAGCTTCTATTATCAGTCCTAGTATGATTTGCACTATTCCTTGTTAATTATTGCTCCATTCATGACTTTTGCGCCCCGCTGTGGGTTCAATGAGCCGATACACCTGTACATTTCTCCACTGCGAGATTGATAAAGTCTTCCTATTCTATTCTATTCTATTCTATATTTATTGCTAAATATGCAAAATAACAAACAGCTGCTGTCTCTTCTGGATTTTAACATGTTCTTTTTTATTTTCAACTAAAAAAAGTGCAAAATCAAAACCGAACAACCTTCGGAACAAAAAAACCCAACAAGGTGCAGTATCTAACTGAAAACACCACAGTCTGCAGCAGCAGACACACATCAATGAACTAAACATGATATATCTGATATGGAAACGGCACAAACTTACATAATCCGTGTATCATTCGATCAATTGATATTCAATTAAGAATCAAAAAACAATATATAGAAAAATGAGTCGTTTTTCCTTTTTTTTGTTTTTAAAATAAAACAAATAAATGAAAATTGGTTTGTTTTTCAATATCTCGTTTGTTAAGACAGATCAAATAAAGGAAAGTTGAAATACGGCCACAGAGCAGACTTTAATGTGATTTTTCAATTTCTTCAATCTCCGTGACCCGGAAGTTCTATCGTCTGTGTTTTGGTTTTTTTGCCCGGCGGGAAAGTGGGCGGGTCACGTCAACCTGTGGGTCAGTTTAAGTCCAGCACACACTACAGGATGATCGGGCCAAATTTTGCCCCGATCTTCTCCTCCCGACCGAAGCCGACCAGGTCTGACTGTCGGGAGTATGCTAAAGAGTTCAGATCCGATCTTCGCGTAGTGTGCGGTGTGTTCCGAGAGATTTTTTCCGGTCGGAGACGGAGCTGTTCAGCCAATCAGGGAGCTCTCTTCCGGGGGTGTGGACAGGTCTTCTCTCAGCTGATCAGCGCCTCTCAGAGCTCCACACACCACAGGATTTGCGATGGGAAACATTAAACATGTTCATTATCTACGATCTCCCCTTCCGACGCCTCCCGAGAGGCTCCGGCCGGAAAAAAAATCTCTCCGAACAACCGCACACCAGAGGAGGATCGGACCAGAACTCATTAGCATACTCCCGACAGTCGGACCTTGTCGGCTTCGGTCGGGAGGAGAAGATCGGGGCAAAATTTGGCCATCACAGCCAGGTCAACAACAGAGGACACACTGATGGACAGACCGTGGGTTATAACCAGGTCCAGAGTGTGTCCTCTGTTGTGAGTTGGCTGTGCGACATGCTGTTTAAAATCTAAACAGTTTAAAAGGTTTAAAAATTCTCTGGACATAGAGTCCGAGATGTCGTCAACATGTAAGTTAAAATCACCAGTTATTAAAATTCTGTTATATTTAGAATGAATTATTGTTAAAAGTTCTGAAAATTCACTAATAAAAAGACTAGAGTACTGAGGGGGTCTGTACACAGTTAAACACAGGATTGGGGGACTGGTAAAAACAAAGGCGTGGTGCTCAAAGGAGCTAAAACTGTTAAAAACCACTGTACACGCACTAAATGAGGTTTTTAAAATGGAAGCAGTCCCTCCACCCCTCTTACCCTGTCTGGTTGAAAATAAAAAGCTAAAACTTGGTGGGGAAGCAACCAGGAGCACCTCTATGGTGAGTTTCTTCTTCACTCTGCTTGGTGAGCTACTGCTCTGGTTTTAGCGCCCCTAGTGGCTGGGCCCTCAAATTACATGCCATGCCAGGCAGCCTTCAGAACACACAGAGAAAAGATATACCGTCTGGATCTTGCCTTTACCCGTGCGGCCGGGACAAACAACGTCCCGTACTGGACACGCCTCTTTTTGCTCAAATACGGGACGTCCCGGCTAATACGGGACAGTTGGCAACCCTAGACATCATGCTAACTGAGAGGACACCATGCTAACTGGAGAGGACACCATGCTAACTGAGAGGAGGTGCCGTGCTAACTGAGAGGACACCATGCTAACTGAGAGGACATCATGCTAACTAAGAGGACACCATGCTAACTGGAGAGGACACCATGCTAACTGAGAGGACATCATGCTAACTGGAGAGGACACCATGCTAACTGAGAGGACATCATGCTAACTGAGAGGACATCATGCTAACTGAGAGGACACCATGCTAACTGAGAGGACATCATGCTAACTAAGAGGACATCATGCTAACTAAGAGGACACCATGCTAACTGAGAGGACATCATGCTAACTGAGAGGACATCATGCTAACTGAGAGGACACCATGCTAACTAAGAGGACATCATGCTAACTAAGAGGACACCATGCTAACTGAGAGGACATCATGCTAACTGAGAGGACATCATGCTAACTGGAGAGGACACCATGCTAACTGAGAGGACACCATGCTAACTGAGAGGACATCATGCTAACTGAGAGGACATCATGCTAACTGAGAGGACGTCATGCTAACTGAGAGGAGGCGCCATGCTAACTGAGAGGACGTCATGCTAACTGAGAGGAGGCGCCATGCTAACTGAGAGGACACCGTGCTAACTGAGAGGACATCATGCTAACTGAGAGGACACCATGCTAAATAAGAGGACACCATGCTAACTGAGAGGACATCATGCTAACTGGAGAGGACACCATGCTAACTGAGAGGACATCATGCTAACTGAGAGGACATCATGCTAACTGAGAGGACACCATGCTAACTGAGAGGACATCATGCTAACTAAGAGGACACCATGCTAACTGAGAGGACATCATGCTAACTAAGAGGACACCATGCTAACTAAGAGGACATCATGCTAACTAAGAGGACACCATGCTAACTGAGAGGACATCATGCTAACTGAGAGGACATCATGCTAACTGAGAGGAAACCATGCTAACTGGAGAGGACACCATGCTAACTGGAGAGGACACCATGCTAACTGAGAGGACATCATGCTAACTGAGAGGACACCGTGCTAACTGAGAGGACATCATGCTAACTGGAGAGGACACCGTGCTAACTGAGAGGACACCATGCTAACTGGAGTGCTTCCGTTTTTCCATATGTCTCCACATATCTCCTCGTGTCTCTGCAGAGTCTCCTCGTGTCTCTGCAGTGTCTTCATAGCGTCTCAGGGCAGGAAAATGTCTTCATAAGTCAAATGTAGCTCATCATTCACCAGCGTTGAAAAATTCAATGAAGAAATCAGCATCGTCATTCAACCAACCTGAAAACAAGTCATGACAAATGTCAAGAGAACAAATCTATCTAAATCTGGAGAGACCCATACAAATCTAATCCAAACCTTGGTCTCATGGACTGACAGAGACCGAACACCTCCTGCTGAGTGAGGTTCCTTCTAGAAGAGAGCCAGATGTCTGAACGACGGTTCTCCGGAGAACGTTGACTCAATGCTTCTAATGATATGAAGTGTCAAATGCCCACCAACAAACTAAAGGCGACTCTGGTGGGACTCGAACCCACAACCTTTGAATGTCCTCCATTCAGTCCTATTAGAAGTCCAATGCGCTGTCCATTGCGCCACAGAGCCTCACGTTGAGCCCCTGTTCAGACGTGGTCAGATTTTGAGTCAGTAATGTAGCAACAGAACTACTGTGAGGAGAACCGTTCTTCACACTGAGAACCCTGTGACCTGCTGATGAGTCTGTGAGGCAGTCTTCATCCTTTATTCAGTCTGTTTGACCTCCTGGCCCCGACTGCACACACACACACACACACACACACACACACACACACACACACACACACACGTTTGTGTGTGTACTTCTGTAGTAGTGAGTACGTTCATTGACGTAATGCATTTCCTCACCCCTTACCCTAACCATGCCTAACCCTGACCCATACCCCGAACCTAAACCTAATCCTAACCCTGACCCACCCTAAACCTAAACTAAACCTAATCCTAACCCTGACCCATATCCTCACCCAATAATCCAGTCTTAACCCTCATAAAGGTCTGTCAGAAAGTGAGGACCTGCAAAAATGTCCTCAGAGTGCTGGCTTAAAACTCATTCTGGTCCTCACTATTCAGTATGTACAAGAACACACACACACACACACACACACACACACACACACACTTGGGGGAAAGTGACTTGTGGAATGTCAGGGTGGAATAACAGTGAGTGTTTACCTCCACTGTTTGTGTGTTTGTGTGTCCATTTTTGCTGTTCACACTTTCTTCCATCTGCTACTGCTGTTTGCATTCCACTACTTTGTGTGTGTGTGTGTGTGTGTGTGTGTGTGTGTGTGTGTGTGTGTGTGTGTGTTCACTTGTGTTTGTCCAGTATAAAACTGGAACTGGTAAACTGGCTGTTCAGAGGGAACAGATGTGGCCAACAATGTGCCTGTTGTGTGTGTTTGGCTGTGTGTGTGTGTGTGTGTGTGTGTTTGGCTGTGTGTGTGTGTGTGTGTGTGTGTGTGTGTGTGTGTGTGTGTGTGTGTGTGTGTGTGCTTCTCTTTCAGTTGATTTTCCCTCTCTTTGCGGTCACGTTGTGTTGTGTATTGCTCTGTTGTGTGTCCCGTCTTGTTCCTAATCCTCATTGTGTGTGTGTGTGTGTGTGTGTGTCGTTACTTTAACCTTCACGCTGTTGTTTTTCACGGTCTGAGTCCGGCCTCTGCTTTGGGTGACGGCTGTGAACAACAGCAAATCACACCTGTACCAATAAAAAGCTTCAGCCATTAAAAGCATCTGCAGTGTTGGTCCCGCTGGCAGAGGCCTCTGTGGACCTGTGCAGGGCGGGGCTGCTCAGTACCTGGGGGGAGGCCAGGAGGGAAGCCTGGGTGGATGCAGTGTGAAAGGTTGGGGCAAACCGATGCCTCGTTTTATCACCGTCATTTGTGATGGAGATAAATATCTCTGAGTCGCAGCAAGTTCTTTGCTTTTCCTCATTTTCATTTCCTGAAAGCAAAGCTGGATCCAGTATTTTTAATGATTGCAACTGTGTTTATTTATTTTTCTTCCTGTTTTTGCCCTTTTTTGTCAGCTCCATTTCATCCGTTTTACCTTCCTCTTCTTGTTTTGAACTTCTTCAGACCTTCTCTGAGAATCAGAGTGGAAGAAAAAATAAAACTTTTCCTTGAATAAAACCTTCTGGAAGCAACAGCTCGAAGATCTGAGCTGGACTTTTGACACACAACTCTATGATGGTAAAAGGACCTCCTCCTCCTCCTCCTCCTCCTCCTCCCTCCCTCCCTCCCTCCCTCCCTCCCTCCCTCCTCCTCCTCCTCCTCCTCCTCCTCCTCCTCCTCCTCCTCTTCCTCCTCCTCCTCCTCCTCCTCCTCAGCAGCGGTCCGGGTCTCTCCGTCTCTCCGCCGCCGGACCTTCATCTCCAGAGCTCCGTTCCTCCTCCAGATGCATGTCACCGCGCTGCTCCTCCGGTTCGGGCTCTCGGTGGACTCGGACGTCTCATGAAGGCCGGAACGGACCGGATCCACTCGTTTCTTCTCTTTTGGGGACTTTTTTTCTTTTGGTGCGTAAAACTTCGCCAGCTCGGTTGGAGCTGGACTGATCGTGTTTACCGGAGGCTGAGTTTGAGTCAGAGGAGCGCAGCTTCGATCCGATGAGTCCGGAGAGGCCGCCCGAGCAGCGGGGACCGCGGTGAGGCGCACCGGGACCGGCACCGGGACCGGGACTGGGACTGGGACTGGGACACAGCGCGCGGCGCAGCGCAGCGCAGCAGCGCTCTCCGAGGGCGCACCGGCGGCGGGACGCACACCGAGGTACCTCCAGAATCTATCCCGGGTCTGTCCCGGTTCTGTTCCTCTTGTTTTCCCTCTCAATTCTCCAGAATATAAGGAGGAAAGAAACTAAAGCGAACAGAAGAACAGTTCAGGCTGTAGACCATCAGCTCAGACTCTTCTGTCAACTGATCCAAAACCGCTTCTCAGAGCCATGCGCGTGCACGCTGGTGCTCCACTTTTGGGGGCTTGTAAAGTTTGTGCGCATGCAAGTCACTGTCTAATCATCATCATCATCATCATCATCATCATCATCATCATCATCATCATCATCATCATCATCAGTGAGCTGCAGCACGAAGAAAATTAAATTAAACTTTACAGCTGATGTTGTCAGTGTCACGCGCCTCAGCGGGTCACGTTGATTGTGTTTCCTGCTTCCCAGAGGATGAACCTTTTCGTGACCTTCTGGCCTCTGTAGCTTCATCGTCCTCCTCCTCTTCATCACGTACTGACGTAGTGCGCGTGGCGGCCAGCAGAGGGCGCGTAGAGGAGATTCCTCCTGGGACCCTGGGTTTCACTGCTGGGGCTCCAAGACGGGGTCAGGGGTCAGGGTCAGGGTCAGGGTGAGGGTCAGGGAGGTGAACTGTAGGAGCCTCACGGCACTCAGGACACTGAAATACAGCTTTGGAAGAACGGTCTGGGTTTGAACTCCTCGGCATTGAGACTGTTGTTTTCAGACTTCCAGTTTTCATTTTTCCAGCTATAGTTCCGTCCGTTTATTCCATGAAGTGCTTTGACTCTGTCCTTTTCGATCCTCCTCCTCATGCTGACGCGCCGCCGTCTTTTCTCCTGCTGCCTCGTCTTTCAATGCAAACCCTCAGGAAGTTTATGACACAAACACATTCAATGTGGAGCCTTTTTAGGATCGATATGAAGGTGCTGAAGATATTTTGAATCCACCTGGGTCCCCGTCTACGTTTCAGAAGAGTTTCATCTTCACACTGCAGCATTTTGAAACTGATGCCTGTGGCAAAAACCGTGAAGCTTGTTCAGAGACTCCGAGCTTCAAAATAGGAATTTTAGATTTTCGCTTGAAGTCGCCTCCGTGTCAACGAGTCCCGAGTTCCACATCCTGGAGCCGCATACCAGCGTGGAGGTTTCCACATACTCCAGAACGGCGTCCTGGCGGCCCGACGGCCCGACGGCGTCCTGAAACCCGTCATTAAGAGAGAACAGCAGAACGTCACTCTGGATTCCTGAGCAGGGGGGAGGACAGTGAACGCACCACTGACAACACACCACCGTCCAGTGGGGGGGGTTACTGTGAGTGTGAAGGTTCAGTTCACACACACACACACACACACACACACACACACACTGAGTTAAAGTCATCAAACTCTCAGGTGTTTGCAGGTCAGGACTAGACTGAATGTAATGCAAAGTCCCATCAAGTTGCATGTGTGTGTGTGTGTGTGTGTGTGTGTGTGTGTGTGTTTTAAGTTTGAACAGTTGGTGATTGTATCTGTGGCTGTCTGCCAATAAAACTGTTTGATTATTAACTAAAAAAAACCCTGATGGGATTATAATGCAGTGTGTGTTAACGTGCGTGCGTGCATGCGTATGTGTGTGTGTGTGTGTGTGTGTGTGTGTGTGTGTTGGAATGCTGATGAGAGCCCTTCTAAGCTTCGATCTTTCTTATAATAGTCCTCTTACAGGCTGAGATTGATTTGTTCCTGTTGGTGTGTGTGTGTGTGTGTGTGTGTGTGTGTGTGTGTGTGTGTGTGTGTGTGTGTGTGTGTGTGTGTGTATGTGTGTGTGTGTGTGTGTGTGTGTGTGTGTGTGTGTGTGTGTCAGTGTAAGTTGTCTGTAAATAGACATGTGTTTTTGCTCATAATTTAGTCCGACTGGCCCATCGTTGATGTTTGAATTGCCCCCCCCCCCCCCCCCCCCCGACTTTAATGCACCATATTTATATTTACTGGAAAAGTGTCATTGCTTTTTTTTCTATTCATTTCTATTTATTCCTCAGACTGAGAGGTGCATTGTGGGACATGCAGCTGAGAGTGTTTCAGAGCTGTGGATCAGTTATCTGTTGATGATCTTCCGCTTCCTTCCAGACGTGGACAGCCTGAGCTGGACTTCCGGTTGTGACTCGGCGCTTCTTGACGTGTTCGTTTGCAGGACGGAGCTCGGAGACACTGAGAAGGACACTTTTTTACAATGCTCCAAGTCTGTGTCCATGGAAACGAGGGGAGACGTACCTTTTTGCAAACGCTCCACCTCCATGGAATTGACAGAAAACTTTCCAGACATTCTGCTCCTGCTCCTAGTCCACAGTCTCCTGGTCCTGGTCCAGATTCTCCTGGTCTTGGTAGTTTTAGAGTTGATAGTCTTGTCAATGGGGCTGGAGCACGTGTATGTGTGTGTGTGTGTGTTTTTCCTGAAGTCTTGTTTCTTCCAGCTCGTCTCGTTCCGTCCAGCTTGTCTCGTTTCGTCCATTTTAAAGGAGAGTTTCCTGATTCTCAGCTTTTTATCGTCTGAGTTCATGTTTGTGAGAGAAAGTGGACGCAGACACACTGACCTCAGAGGACAGGAAGGACAGGAAGGACAGGAAGGAGGGATGAAAGGACAGAGGAGACGGGATAATAAACACCGAGCGCTGTTTGTTTGGAGACGCTGAAGCCTTCACACTTCCCCTCGCCCCCCGCCACTCCAAACACACTTGGCTCGTCTTTCTGTCTTTGTGACGGATGGACTCCTCCGTCCGGCGCTCCGTCCACTTTAACGTCCCGGCTGTCTCCTCCCTCCTCTGCTTCTGGTTTGGTCCATGGAGAATCCAGAGGACTCGCGGTTCCAGAGCCTCGGAGCTGAGCGCTCTGGGGGTTTCCCTGACGCTCGTTACCGGTGGAGTAGTGGTTTGTTTTTGGTGAGCTCTCCTGGCGGCGCGGCGTCAGAAACCCGTCTTCCGTCTGACGCTCAGCTGGAGGGACGGCAGTGCGTCCCGTCTGCTGTTGCTCGTGTGACGCTGTTGTCGTCATCACCGTCAATCCAGCGGTGTGTCGTCAGAGAGACTTCTGTTCTGGATTTGGACTTCTCAGCAGATGGGGGGTGTGGGTTCGAGTCCCAGCGGACTTGATAGCTTACCAGTGTTGTTGACGGAATTTGGCCCTGAAGAGTTGAACTTTCCTCCTTTCAGCTTCACAGCAGAACCGAAGATTCCGTCCGCCAAACTCTCTCCACCTTCACTCTGACTGGATCGTTCCTCTCCAAAGGCTCTCTGTAAGTCTGAGAAAATGTTGCTTTATTTGGAAAAGCCGTCCGTTTTCCAAACTGCTGATCTCTCCTTTGTTTCCCACCGGCCACTGGTTCAGTCGTTCAGACTTCCTCCTGCGGTTGAACATGGACAGAAGTTCTCTCCTCAGCTCACATCAGAGAACACGGACTGAAGTCACGACTCTCACTTGTTGTGGAACAGTAATGAGCTCAGTCCAGGCCCTCCATCAGCCAAGCGGTCTGTAGCAGGGTGTGTGAAGGTCTGTGAAGATCCAGGGTCTGGGGCCCCGGTCCAGGTGTTCCTCTCACAGTCACGGACTGGTGGTTCCAGTGCTGCAGTGTTTAGGCTGCTCAGTGACGGCACAGAGGAATCAAATACGCCTCCTGCTTTAGTATCGAGAGACGCGGCGTCATTATGGGATGGAGACGGACAGGTAGTCCAACGACCTGGTGTCGGCTGAAGATGAATGGAGTCTCTGCTCTGTGTGTGTGTGTGTGTGTGTGTGTGTGTGTGTTGTTTACTATGGTGCTTTGAGGTCAGAACCACTGTGGTATACATCTGTCGCCTAACCCTAACCTCACACAAACACACAAAAACACACACACACACAGAGTTGGAGATGTACATGTTCACACATGTGGTTTTGTTACATCGGAATATGGAATTAATTGCTCCAATCCTGAGAACCACTCTGTGGCTCTGTGGTGCACACTATCACACACACTCTGTGTGCTACACTATGCTGTGTGCTACATGCTACATGCTACGTTGTTAAATCAGTGTTTGTTGATTGTGAAGGAGGGAATTCGAGGTGTAAAATGCAGACATTTAAAGATGGCGGCTCATCTTCCTCTTCCCTTAACCATTAACCTTCCATTAACCTCCGCGGGACACCTTTAGCCTTCAGCAGCTGCTTTCTCCTGTCAAATGTCAACTTCTGATGTGATGATAAAAATCACTGATTGTGTCTTAGAACAATCAGTCTGACTGAAGAAAAGAGTCTGAGAGGGAAGAGAGGAGGCCTGAATCCAGGAGTCCTCCGTCTCAAAGAGAGACATGAAAACTCAAGTCCTCCTGCAGCCGTGGACTTTTAACGGAAAACCAGAGAAAGGTGCAGCGAGTAAAAATAGAGCTCAGTGGAGTTCAGCTCTATTGTCCTGCTTTGTATTGTGGGAAACAGAGTCGTCTCAGTGGACGGATGAAACTCCGAGGTGAGACAGTGAATGTGTCATCAGACTGTAAAACCCAGTGTGTGTGTGTGTGTGTGTGTGTGTGTGTGTGTGTGTGTGTGTGTGTGTGTGTGGAAATTCCCTGTATGTATTTATGTCTTTTTTGTGTGCCTAATGACATACCGTGTGTGTGTGTGTGTGTGTGTGTGTGTGTGTGTGTGTGTGTGTGTGTGGTGGCGGGGTGGGGGTAGTAAATGACAGGGACGGGGTTGTTGGGTTTTTATTGGTCTTTCTTGGGATGATTCATGGAGAAACACCTCACCTGACACCTCACACACACACACACACACACACACACACACACACACACACACACACACACAAAGAACACTTTGTGTCTGTGAACAAAGTGATCATATAATTACATAGAACCGTGTTATTTGTTGATATTTTCCAGCAGTGTTTATTGTTTGCTGCATTCTGACAGACAATCTTCTTCTTCTTCTTCTTCTTCTTCTTCTTCTTCTTCCTCTCTCTTTTTTTTAACACGGTTACACTCTTCCTGTGTGACTGAGGTCAAGCCGTCATTGCGTGTTTTAAAGGTCAGCCTGATGTGGAATGATGAAGTTTTAAAGGTTTTAAAGTCGGGTTTTCCTCCACTGAGATTAGGCCGCTAGTCAGTCAGCAGGCTTCTGCACATGCTCAGTAGACGGAGAGCTGCGTGGAACAGCGTGTCTGTCTATTCAGACGTCCCTGTCCTGCCGTTGTTTTCCCAGCAGCGCCGGCTGGTGGTCTGGCATGCTAACGCGAGTCTTCGAACCCGAAGAAACTGAACGGTCCTGGGTTCCAGCCCCCTCTGACCCTGATCCAGGATAAACTACTGGGGAAGTTCAGAGGTCGCGCTGCGTCTCCCTCCTCCGAGTCTCGTTTTACCCCCAGAGGTGTTTCGCGACTCTGTTTTCGCACCGTTGGTCCTGTGTTGCATGAGCCATGCCGGGGTCTCCGGCACTCCCAGAGCCGCTCGCCGTCTTTATGTCACCACAGGAATCCCAGTCAAACAAAAGCTTTTCTTCTTCAGTCATTAAACCTGCTGGCGCTCAACATAGCCTCTATTTTTTAGTAATTTTCTGAAACTCCACAAATGAGCGTTGTTGAAAGTGTCTGCAGTGCAGCTTCACAGGTTTGGAGGAAAAGTCCGGAGAATCTCCGTCGATCTGGAAGAACTGATGGTTCTCACCAGTCAGGACTCTGTGGCGCAATGGACAGTGCATTGGACTTCTAAGATATGCGCAAAGCCATGGAGAAGGCATTCAAAGGTTGTGGGTTTGAGTCCCCCCAGAGTCTCTTCATCTTTTGAAGTCCTGTTCTTCATCCTGGTGTTTGAAGCTGATGTGTTGGACTCTGAAGATAGAAACAGTCCTTCAGCTGCTGTGGTGCGGCTCTGGAGAGTGCATTGGAGAGTGCATTGGACTTCTAAGATACTTAGATTAATTTGTAGAAGACATTCAAAGGTTGTGGGTTCGAGCCCCACAGGAGTCAGGAGAAGCTTAGAAGTGAGCTGAAAGCACTGCAGTGTTGCTTCATGCTGTGGTTGTGTGTTGGACTCTCGTGTTTGAAGCTGATGTCTTGGATGCTGAAGGTCAGATCTAGAACCTGTATAGTCCACAGGTCCATTTCAGATTTCAGGGGGACTTCATGAGACGCCATACTGAAGGAGACATATCACCTGTCCTTCCCTTTGTCCATCCTTGTTCAAGGCAACTCGGTCCTGTTCGGGGTAGAAGGCTGCTGGATCCCATCCCAGCTGACAGTGGATGAGACCCTGGACGGGTCTTTGGTGAGACCCTGGACGGGTCTTCGGTGAGACCATTGCCTCTGGAAGAGTTGATCATTTTGTTCAGTGTTGTCTTCAACTGTCTATATGTGGCTCTGTGGTGCTATGGACAGAGCATTGGACTTCTAAGACATGCAGGAAGGCATTCAGAGGTTGTGGATTCGAGTCCCACCAGAGTCAGCCTGTCTGTTGAAATCCTGGTCGTCAATCTGTTGCTGCGTGGCTCTGTGGCGTAATGGACAGTGCATTGGACTTCTAAGACACTTGGGCGACCTTGTAGAAGACATTCAAAGGTTGTGGGTTCGAGTCCCACCAGAGTCAAAAAGCCTTTAGACGTTGACTTTAAAACACTTTAGTGTCAGTTTACACTGTTTGTGTTCTTGTGTTGGACTCTGGTGACCCTTCAGAAAGACCAGAGATACCATCCTCTCTGGAACAGTTCTGTCCCAGCCATTCATGATTCAGTGTTTTTTTGTTGCATGATTTGGACACTTGGTGGCAGTAGTTGGACTCAGCTTGGATCTGTTAGAGGTCATAGTTCACAGGAAGAGGAAAGAACAGGAAGGCAAAGAGAACAAGCGGCTCTGGCCAGACCAGCAGCCAGGAGACACCAGAGCACAGGACACTGGGACGGAACCTTCTGCAGGACAGCCTGGTATGTTCATCAACTCAACCACAAGAAGACTGAGTGTCTGCGGTGGTTCACTCCATGGCTGTAACTGGACACTGGGACAGTGGGACACTGGCACAGTGGGAAGTTGGGTTCCTTTAAGAGGACTTTATAGTTTGCAGCTTCAGGTTAAAATACTTGTTTGCTCCAGTAATTTCTTCACCTGTCTTTGAGTGGTGCAGTGGTGCAGTGGACAGCATGTTGGATTTCTGAGACAGTCAGACCAGCAGAAGACCTTGAAATGTTATGGGTTTGAGCGCCACCAGTGTCAGGAGCAGTTCAGTCGCAGAGTAGACTTTGAGTCCGTCTGGATTTGAACCCTTAAGAAGACGCTCCATCTCTGGAAGGGTCGGAGTTCTGCTGTGAACACCGCCTTCATGCTGAAACGCTGTTTACAGATTCCACCCATCTGCATGTTTTGACTGTTTACGCCTCATGAATGTTTTAGTTGTGGGTTCGATTCCCACCAGAGCAAACCGCTGGGGTGTATGAGATTCCACTTGGCTGTAGGCTGATGATATTTGACATGGTGTGTGACGCCTGTGTCTCAGTGAAGCCCAGAGACGCTTTTCCCACTGTTACATCTGAATTCTTCGACACGTGTGGACTTTGAACACGTCACTGCGACTGTCTGTCTCAGGGGGACAGAGACAGTGTCTCTCGGTTGGATGGGGACAGTGTGTCTCTCAGGGGGACGGTGTGTCTCTGAGTGTCAAGCAGGTTGTCCACTCCTGTCTCTCTGGACGAGTAGCTTTCTGGAGGTTTCTGGTTTGACCGGACCACTGGTTTGACTCCGTCCACAGGACGACGTTTTGAGTGAAAACGCTTTCGTTTCAGAAAGTTTCCATTTTAGCCGGTTTCCATGGAAACAGAATCAGAGTATTTTCAAAAAATTTCATATTCTGATCCTCAGAGTAAACTGAGCCCCAAAACTCCACAGTGGATGTTTGGTCGTTTTGTCGTGTGAATGAGGCCTCCGGCTGGCAGCAGGCCTTCAGAGGTTGTCGGTTTGAGTCCCCAGTGATTTAAGCAGTGGACAGAGGATCAGCAGTGTGTTAGATCAAGAAAACTCATTGTTGAGTTTAAAAGTCACCAAACGTTTACCTCTAATGCGTTTCCAGAGTCACCGAGTGACTGCAGTTTCTGGTCACCGGACAAAACCGGCGAGGCAGATCAAAATGTCTGAGTGTGTGTGTGTGTCTGTGTGCGTGCACCAGCAGCACAAAGGAAACAGCGGGACAGCAGCGCACCGCTTTTGTTGTGTTTGTGTGTCTGCAGCAGAAATCCAGCGTCTGTGTACATAGAAACACTGAGACCACACACACACACACACACACACACACGCACACGCAGGTCAGCTCTGATCGCCCTCTAGTGTCTCTGCTGGACATGACGGGGGAAGCAGGACAGAGTCGGTCGACGGGATAATATTTGAAAAAAACTAAACTGTGGAGAAACAAGAGCATCAACTGAAGTTGCAGGTTGAGTTTCTGGTTAATTTGCTGGTTAAGTTGCTGAACAAGCTGTTGGTTGAGTTGCTGGTTAAGTTGCTGGTGTGGTACCAGCCATCTTTCTCGTCCTCTTCATATTTCTTCAGAACGTCATTGACTGTCTGTCTTACTTCTGTTGTTCTCAGCTGGACGCTGCTCACTGCTGCTGCCGGGTTTTATCAGTCATGTACCGATACTGCATGTCTGGTACTGGTATCGGTATCAGTATCGGCCCATTCCTAGTAAATAATGAACTTCGAGAGCTGCTTCACCTTAAACACACTGGCCCTCATTTATCAATCCATCTTTCAAACGGGTGTAAATCTTGAGCTTGTCGTACGACGGGGTTCGTGTGGCGTTAACGAAACTTCTGTACCTCGCCGTACGACGTCAGCGTTTGAACGATGGCGTTTTGATAAATTTGATCATCATTAACATGTTACGCCCTGAAATATTCATGGTTCTGAAGCCCCGCCCACTGAGGTCAAACATGGAAAAGGAGCAATTTTGGCAGAAAAAAAAAAAAAATTCGTAGCTGGAAATGGATCCTGTCAGTGTGAGGTGGAGGTGAAAAAGGAGGAACTCTGGAATAATAAAAACAGGAATTAAAAGGGAATAGAAAAACTGTCTGGAAGACAACCATAGCGTCGCCTGGACGAACGACACCGGCTGAGGTCTGAACAGATTATTGGTCTGTTAATTTAACCCTGATATTACAAATAATGAGGCTGACTCTCGTTATACAGCTCAGAGTTTTATTGTTTCGTTTAATGGTGTCTCAGAGTCAGACAGCAGCGACACCGTGGCCCGGTCTCCCCCCCACAGCCTGACGGTCCCACTGAGACACACACACCCAGGACCGGAGCCGGTGCTGAGCAGGACCCGGGACCGAGCGGGACCCGGGACTCAGGCCACTGAGGGCAGCCGTCATCACGGCGGAGTTCCTGGAAAGATAAATAGAAATTTGCCGTTTATTGGCCACAGTAGTGACCAGGCTGGAGAGAATCAATAATCAATAATACTGAACAAAATTAAAGACAATCTATAGAAGTCTTAATAAAATGTTAGACTAAACGTGCTCTGTCTGTATTTAATCTCCCTTTAGCTAATATGTTATTTTCTAGGCTACTGGCTTCACATCACTGAATAAATACATGGTTTGCTCAACTTTAGAGTTTATTTACATGTCAGTAGCGGTTCTTCAGGTCCGGTCTCCTCCGTCCAGCCTCCAGTAGCCTCTGCTGGTTCCACATCAGCTCCTCTCGTGGCGCCGGTGCATCAAAAGTAACTATCAGCCAATGCAATTCTGTGTAAAACTGCAGCGGCCAAAAGCTGCTCTGCAGCAGCTGTTTGACTTTTCGCAGTTAAAACTGCCTTCTCTCTGTGGCAGGATGGACCAGCGGAGTTATTAAAAGTTAAAAAATCCTTTATTAATCCCACAAGGGGGGAATTTATTAGATATTCTGTAAGGACATTATTTCATTTTTTATCCTTTTGCTTTGTAATATGCACTGAATATGTGCTGCCTGTGCCTCATGACATGTTTGAGGTTTGCATTATAGTTATTTTCACGCTCTGCCAGGTTTTTCTGCGCTGCACCACAAATCCACACTGACTGAAGCTTGCTCCACGATGTCCGACCTGTGGAGATTTCATCTCTCCGTACGATCACGATCATATTGACAAATGAAGATCCCGTCTTTCATATGAATGTACGACCGTATAACGCCGTACGGTCGTTTGATAAATGCGGGCCTCTACGACCAGACAGTCACTTCATTCAACAGATTCCAGCCGTCACGTTCAGGAGAGATCAAACCCAGCCAGACGCCTTTTAATGTTGGAATAATGGAGGTTCAGTGAAGTGTGACACACACACACACACACACACACACACACACACACACACACACACACACACACACACACACACAATGGCGGCTGCCCACTGTTTTTGTCTGAGACAAGACAATGTCAGCAGGCCTCAGTGACCCAGAGAGGGAAACACACACACACACACACACACACACACACACACACACACACACACACACACTGTGGTCCGGACTAAACACACTGACAGGGGATGTAAACTTCCAGTAGCGCTGCACAGAGAAAAGAGACACACAGGCGCCGTGTGTGTGTGTGTGTGTGTGTGTGTGTGTGTGTGTGTGTGAAGTCAGTTTTTACACCTTTTTGCTCATGTGTGAAAGTTTTCTATATTTTGACTCTTGTCTTTGTTTTTAATGTTGGGTTTTTGAGTCCTCAGCTGTTTTTGTCATTTTTATTCTTACACTGTGGTTAGTTTGTGTTTGTGATCATTGTTTTCTCTCCTTTTACTGTTGTGATTTTTGTGTATTTGTTGGGTGTTCGAGATGTTTTGATTTGCCTCCTCTGTGGTTTCTTCCTGGTTTGAAGTCATTCAGTGAATATTTTTGTCTTTTGGTTGAATGCAGCCTTTTGTTTCAGACTCGTCCTCCTGGTTGTGGGTCAGTCCGGTTCTCCTCCAGGTTCTCCTGGATGTTCTGTTTGTGTGTTTTTTCCATTGACTGTGGCGTTTGTGTCTTGTTGTGGTCCCTCCTCTGCGGTTGTTGGTCTTTGTGGTCACTCTGAGGCTGTTTGTGGTAGTTTTATTGTGCGCTGGACTCACTTTACCCTGGTTTGTACTTTAGTGTGTCCGTTGTGTTTTCATAATGAGCTTCTAAACCGTTTTCAAGCCAAAATCTCACAAACAAATTCACATCCACCTGCTCATCCATCCATCCATCCATCCATCCATCCCTGCACCATGCAGCAAGCGGCGACTGTGATGCCGCTGTACCTCCTCCGTGGCGCCGACTGTCCTGATGTCTTCACCTGTCTCTGTGTGGCTCTGTGGCGCAATGGACAGCGCGTTGGACTTCTAAGCTAGCTGGGCATCTACACAGAGGATATTCAAAGGTTGTGGGTTCGAGTCCCACCAGAGTCAGCGCAGGTGTTTTAGTTGTCTGGAGCCACTGCTCGTGTTGCTTCTGGGTGTGTGTGGTGGCAGAATCAGATGGGGATCAAGCCATTGACTCCCTTCCCGTGTGTGTCAGCAGAGCACTGCCCACTACACCTCAGAGACGCTTCAGCAGGAACCTGAACAAACACACAACTGACAGCAAACAACACAGAGGGGAATGATGGAGCCCTGTCACACTCCTGTAACACCAGGGCATTGATTACACACACACACACACCGCAGCATTAGGAAAGCCAATCACTCAAGTGTGTGTGTGTGTGTGATAGTGCGGATTTCACTGCCTGTGTGTATCGGAGCAAACTGACGGACCTTAGGGCTTCCAGACGTCCGGGACTCTTCAGAGCCGGTTCAGGAGCTGCTGGGACAGGAACGGAGAAACGGCTGGAAGTCAGAAGCCTGGAGAGTTTTAGAAAAGCAGGTTTGAGTCAGAAGCCTGGAGAGTTTCAAGAAGCGGCGCTGATTCGCTGCAGCGGCTCGTCAGTGTTCCACTCAGGAGTCGACAAACTGCAGGTGTTTCCACACACTTCCAGGATTTCAACCAGCAACCTGCAGACCTGCATCTGGCATGTGTTATCGACACCCCGACCCCCCGATCCCCCTCCTCCGCCCTCCGCCCTCCACCTCCTCCACCCCTCTGACCCACATCTCTCCATCTCTCAGCCGTAGAAACGTTTGTTTACAAAAGACTAATTGGGTCAATCTGTGGTGCTGGATCAATGAGCGGAGGAGAGCCGTTATCCACACACACACACACACACACACACACACACACACACACACACACACACACACACAGCGTTAAGAGAATAGATCACATTCTTGTCCTGCAGCCAAACATTACATATGTCCTCACACTTTTCAGACAAAAGAAGAAAGGATTCTTTTATATGAACCTCCTCCTTCCCCTCCTCCCCCTCCCCCTCCCCCTCCCCCTCCTCCCCCTCCCCCTCCTCCTCCTCCTCCCCCTCCCCCTCCTCCCGTCCTCCACTGGAACAGTAACCAGCAGGGTTGTAATGTCTACACATGTAAACTTCTACCTGGATAATAAATGATAACTGTTAAGGAAAATCAATAATCGTGTTCACCTCATTTTCCTCCTCCTCGTTCTTTTTTTCACCAATATTTATAATGTTTTTGGAGTGTTGATGTTTCCTGAAAGCTCCAGATAATAACATGAGCTAACTAAATGTTCCCTCTAGTTATCCACATACAGAATACATACATGTGGCACAATATTACGTTGATTAGACAGAAAACCTGCTGCCAGAGTAGCGTTCAAGTCGACTTGGAGATGTGACGGCAGCTAACACTAGCTAGCTAGCGAACTACCGCTAGCGGTTCACAAGCTAGCATGAGGGATTTTACAGAAAACATATCAAAGAAATGTGAACATGTCATCAACTTAACAGCTGAAACGGCCCTTTAGTCTGATAACTACTGGAATGTCTTTGATTTAATGGGATTATGAGGGACTGTATTTCAGCGGAGACAGAGCATACAGCGTAACTGCCATAGAAAAAATATAACTCTCTGACGTCGCGTGTTACCGGCTACCCGTCGTTTTGAAGTCCCGGTTCCACGTGGAGAGAAAACTGTAAACGTTGAGGCCCCGGGTGGCCAGACTGAAGACTGACGCTGACCGCCTACCGTCTGCTTGTCGTCCTCCAGGTTTCCACTTCCTGTGACATCATCACATCATGCCTGAAGGGTCACGGCGCGGCAGCCAGAGATCGTCCAGTAACGCAGGTGAGAGGTCAGAGGGCGCCTCGGTATCCCTCCTGGAGCAGGACAGAAGGCGACTAGTCTGTCTTTCTGTGGCTGTGTGGCGCAACGGATAGCGCGTTGGACTTCTAGTGAGGCACCCCAGAAGTGATTCAAAGGTTGTGGGTTCGAATCCCACCACAGTCGATCTTTACGTCCCAGCATGAAATAAGTCTGAGTGTCTGTCCAGGTTCCAGCAGGTCAGTGCTGAGAGACCTTCAGACGCCGCTTCCTGGTGAGAACACTGAGCTGTCGCTGCAGGTGTCTGTCGCCTGTTTACACACCGCGCTGCTCAGACCTGCTGCAAACGCTCCGACTCCGTTGTCGTGTAAACGAGCTGAAACTGAAGCTTCTCTCAGAAAACTCAGGCTCCCTGTCCACGTAGAAGGTAGAAACACATTTCTGTTGTTTTTGAGGTCAGAGAGGACGCCTCGGTTTCCCTGAAACAGGAACTCTGGACTTTAAGCGTCAGTGTTTTTGCTCAGATACTGAAATAATGATGCAGCGCCTCCTGGCTGCAGAGGACAGACTGCATTCTGAGTTTGAAAGGAAATTTTGTTTTGGCTGTAAAATCATGAGTTTTTCATTTAAACTTCACTAACGGCTCAGATAAATCTGATCTATTAAGGTAGCCTGAATTGTTTCATGTGGCTCTGTGGCGCAACGGATAGCGCATTGGACTTCTAGTGAGGCACCCCAGAAGTGATTCAAAGGTTGTGGGTTCGAGTCCCACCAGAGTCGTTCTTTACGTCCCAGCATGAATTAAATCTGAGTGTCTGTCCAGGTTCCAGCAGGTCAGTGCTGAGAGACCTTCAGACGCCACTGTCCAGTGAAAACACCGAACTGTTCTCCCGTTTCCTCAACGTGCTGCTGGAAATGCTCTGACTCCGTTGTTGTGTAAACAGGTGAAAGTGAAACTCAGGCTCCGTCCACGTTGAAGGCAGAAACACATTTCTGTCTGAATCAGAAACAGAAATGCTTTATTGATCCCCAAAGGGAAATTCATTACTGTCACAGATCCTCCTAGTTCAAAGGTCAAGGAAAGTAGGAAAGCCCAAAATATATTACATACAATTTACATAAGTATGCATATAAATAAATAAAACCACAAGATAGATCCGAATGAGCACTGCTCCGTATCTAAAAAGGCTAAAATATGACATTTTAGTATTATATATCTATGATGTAGTCTTGCGCAGGAATCTTGCTCATCCAGTAGTTACTGCTTCCTACATGAGAGCGAGGAGTTCTCCAGGCAGGAATGACTTCCTGATCAGTCTGTTCAGTGTGTCCTCAGCATGCTGCCCCGGTGCACCACGGCATCCAGGACAGCACTGGTCCACAGACTCAGAGAACCTGAGCATCGTCCTGCAGATGTTGGAGGACGTTAATCGTCTCAGAAAATAGAGGCGACTCTGTCCTTCCTGTAGAGGCCTTCAGTGTTCTTAGTCCAGTTTATTGTCAATGTGGTGTCCAAGGTGTTTGTAATGATCAACGATGTCCACCATGGCCCCCGGAGGTAAACCCGGTGCTGCTGACCACTGTCTGACACAGTGCTGTAGACGTACAAACGGTGGTCTGCCGATCAGGTAGTCCACAGTCCAGGACATGAGGGGGGAATCCACCTGCTTCACGGTCAGCTCCTTCCCCAGTAGAGCCGGACGGACGGTGTTGAAAACACTGGAGAAGAGGAACTGACTGTCACAGCGCTGGCCTGCCGGTCCAGGCGGGAGGAGACGCAACGAGCAGGAAGATGGCGGCGTCCTCATCTCTGAGTTTGGGCTGGTAGGCCAACTGTAACAAGCACTGAATCTTAGACAGAAGAAGTTAGAGCCAGCTTTGGTAAGTTTGAATTGCTTATTGTGTTTTGTCTTGGGATGGTTAAGTGCTTAGAACTGGAGTTTCGGTTCCTCTCTGCAGCAATAGGAAGGCAGTCAACGCAGGTCACACCTTCTATTGGTTGCCCAAGTGAAATCAGACAGGGGCAGTTTAGCCGGGCGCAATCAGTCAAGATGGAAACAGCTGTGACTCCGTCAGGTACTTAACAGCACAGACTGCACCTGAGCATCAGGCCACATAGTGTGAAGACCAGCGAGGGTAAAGACCTGCGAGTCTACCAGCGCGAGTCCACCGAGCAAGGACACCGGCTTCCACTATGGTCTGTCTGTCACAATCTAACGCACAATGTGATTCTCATGTATCCCAGTCGTTGTCGACAACCGGAAAAGATGTGTAGTCCTCCGCAAACGCAATCCACACAACCTGCCCACTCTCTCTGGAAGTGGTCCAGCCCACACTCAGTTACCTTCGGTCTTCGGAACTGTCGGTCCGCAGTTAATAAGACAGAATTCATCAGTTCCCTGATGAAACTCTCAGACATTCAGGTCCTAGCCCTGAATGAGATGTGGATCCGCCCAGAAAGCTCAGCTACACCAGTCGCACTGTCTGCGCCCGCTACATTAAGCCACACCCCTCGCTGTACTGGCCGAGGAGGCGGTGCTGGCATTCTCTTTCCAGACAACTGGTCTTTCTCCGCACCACGCAGATCAGTGTACAACTTCACTCCAGCCTACTTGTGCCCACAAACTCAACCAGAAACCTGGGGGCCATGATGGATGACCACCTTTAGCTTTAGATTAGTTTATTTGAGAGGGGACAGCGCAAATTCATAAAACACATGATTATACAAGGTTAAAAAAAGCCAGAGTAAGCCAAAAGACTATTTTTCATCTGTAGTCCCCTGGCTATGTTGTAAAAATAGCATTTTAAAAAAACATTTACATGAAGACAAACAGTTAATAGAACAAATGACAAACTCTAACACATAAAACACAAGATACAAAGACAACCTGTAAAAAGGACAATTAAAAGCATGTTACAATAAGAGACATAGGTTCAAAACACGCGACAAGCATCTTTCGTGCTGACAGGTGTCAGTGTTGAGTAGCCACAGTTTTAAGTGTTTTTTAAAGGTCTGGTAAGTGTTTTGTTGTTTAATCTCCTCAGGTATTGAGTTCCACTCACAGACCAGGCTGACTGACCAAAAGCACTCTGCAGAGGGAGGACACAGTCTCCTCTGACAGAGCCACGGGTGACAGTACAGGTCTTTTTCTCTGACAGATGAACTCTGCCAAAGGGGCTGGAGCCAAACCATGCATTGTTTTATAGATTAAACATAAAGCTGAAAATTTTTGGAAACTGTCCCAGTTTAAAAGGTTATACTTTTTTAAGATTGCACAATGATGATAATGTCTCGGTTTTTTTGTCCAGAACTTTAATGGCTTTTTTGTATAAAGTTTGCAATGGCCGTTTAGCACTTTGACTCGCCTGAGACCAACTTGTTAGGCAGTAGTTGAAATGACTGAAAATCATTGAATGTAAAAATATTTTTGCTGCCTCAGCTGACATGTCATTTCGAATTGAACGAAAGTTTGCAAGACTCATTTTCACTTTTTTTCGAAACTCTTTCAATGGCCTTTAAAGGAGAGCTGCGAGTCAGTCAGTAAACCCAGATATTTAAATTGGCTTACAATTTGCAGCTTTTCTCCTGCAACAAATATGTCCGGGTTGTTCAAGTTACTGTTGGCTTTACTAAAAAACATGCCAACAGTTTTAGAGACATTTAGTTGCAGACAAGACTCCTGCAGCCAAGTTGTTACACAAATCATAGCTTGAGTGAGCTTAGTTGCGACAATGTCCTTGGAACGACCATGAACAAATAAAACGGTGTCATCGGCATACATTAGACAATCACCGTCAGAACAGACACAAGGCAAATCATTAATATAAAGGCTAAAAAGAAAGGGGCTTACTATGGACCCCTGAGGAACTCCATTGGATAGCCCACGAGGCTCTGAGCAGCAGTTGTTTACAGAGACAGATTGCACACGGTCATGCAAGTATGACTGAATCCAACATACGGCTTCCCTAGGGAAATTAAATTGTGACAACTTTGTGATAAATACAGAATGGTTTACTGTGTCGAAAGCTTTCCGGAGGTCCAGAAACACCGCCCCTACTACTCCACCCTTATCCAGAGAAGATTTTATTTTTTCAATGAATAAGCACGTCGCTGTTTCAGTAGAATGATTGGAGCTAAACCCAAACTGCATGGTGTGGAGAGAAGGGGAGCTGCTGTTTAAATGCTGAACAATCTGCTCTGCGACCCATGTTTCTGCTACTATGGAAATGGTAGGGAGAATACTTATGGAGCGGAAGTTATTCAAAGAGGTTGATTCACCAGATTTAAAGACAGGGGTGACAATAACAGATTTCCAGGCCTTAGGAAAGTCACCAGTTGAAATTGAGAGATTAATAATTGAGGCAATTGGAGAAGCCAGAATTGAGCCCAGATCTTTGAGCATGTTCATGTCCATTCCAAAACGTCTTTGGCTTTAGATGATTTGAGAGATTTAACAATATTAATGACGTCGGACTCACTGATTCTTGTTAAGGTAAAGGAGTTTTTTGCAGACGACGCGGTGTATTCATCCATTTGTTTAACAGCAAAATGTTTAGAAATTTCTGCCACAGAGTCAATAAAGTGATGGTTGAAGGCCTTAGCTATAACTTTGGGTTCTGTTAATTTTTTTCATTTAATTTAATTTGAATTTGATTTGATTTACTTTTATTGGAATCCCCAGTCAGTTTTTAATGTAGTTCCAAGTTATTTTAGAATTTTCTTGTGCACTATTCAGGGCAGTAATGAAAAAATCTGCTTTGGCTTTTCTTATTTCCTTCACTACCCTATTTCTCAGTGAGACGAATTGTTGCCTTTTACAGCCTGTTTTTATGGACAGCTTCAAGGAGTGATCTCGTTCTTTCATCAACTTCAGAATAGTTTCATTTAACCAGGGAATACCTTTTTTTTTAGCTTTCAGTTGAATTTTTTGCGTATATTGTGTGATAATTTGTTGTATTTTATTAGAAAATCGGGAACAATCCTCATCTACATTTTTTCCAGAGAGCAACTGATCCCAATCCACATCTTGGATTGCATCTTGGTAATTCTGTTGTTCCTGTCATGGGATCCTATGTGATTCTGTGGCACTCAATGGTTTGAGGCGTTTTTTACTCAGTTTTCTACTGACCATTATAAGATTGTGATCGGAGAGTCCAGTGAGCATATTGTAGTATTTCAGCATCCTTTCTGGCCTGTTTGTGAAGGCTAAATCAATCTGAGTACTAGTAGAGTTGGTGATTCTTGTGGGGCCATAAATTACCTGAGTCATACCCAATCCGTCCATCATCTTTTTCAAGTTTTTCCTGACTTGCTTGACCTCCTAATTAACATTGAAGTCGCCCAATATAATGACCTCCTTTGCAAGATTGAACTGCTTCAATAGAAGGCTCAGATTATCATAAAAATCAGCACTGGTTGAGGGAGGTCTATAGATAACTACAACACTGAAGGACATTTGTTCAGACAAAGTTACTTTTAAACCAAGAAATTCAATTCCATTCTCATTCGCGACCTGCACTTCATTACTGTTAAAGGTTTCCTTAGCGTAAATCATGACCCCTCCACCTTTGGAGCCCTGCCTATCTTTTCTTAACATTTTATAGCCGGGATTAGATAGCATTGTTGAAGATGAGGATGCAGAGAGCCATGTCTCAGAGAGGCAGAGGAAGTCAATATTGGAGTCAGCCAGTAGGTGGTGTACTTGATCCCTTTTTGACTTTATGCTTCGTATATTTAGATGTGCACATAGAATGCCTTTTGGTTTGCATTTTGAGTTCCAGATTAACTTAGAGTTATTTACTGTCTGAAACATTCTAAACTTCCGGTGTTTTATTATGACAGGAAGGACAACTTCCTGTTTCCATTGCTGACGTTATTTGCATACAACTTTACAGTACTAGTTTCTGCACTTGCAAAAGAACAGTCACCCGATGTACAGCTGTCATATTTACAAGAGAGTGAAGTTGGGAGTCTGGTTTTACTTGACGTTGTTGATACAGAGTGGTGCTTGAAGGTTTGCGAAACGGCCGCTCCCGTAGGATCCATGGTATCTACTTTCAACACTGTTGCTCTTGGTGAGCACCTGACCTTTAAAGCTCGTGTCCGGAGTTTTGAAAGAGAGAGGTTTTTTTTAATCCAACGTCTCGAGGGTCCGCCCTCCCTCTGCTTTCATGAGCGACCAAGCCACGCCCCTTTCATTGTGCACGCACATTATCTGTCGGGTGAAAATGAGAGCCTCTGAGTCCTACAGCATCCTCCATGTTGAGCTGTTTACGGTGGATGTTCAGCAGACAGTGGATATATCCGAGGTGAGCGGGGCGGCTGCTGCGGAGCTAACTCTCCTCTGCCTGGGCGAGCAGCCATGCTCTCTGGCTGCTCCACATGTTGATTGACAGCATGCCAAAGCGGAAGCTCGAAATCTATTGGCTGAAGCTGACTGGTACTTTTTCGGATAACATGGGGGTCTATGAGACGAAGGCGGGGCTCATAAATTCATTTTTATATTGCTTTATGCTAATATTATATTGTAGTATCGAACCAGACTGACACATTGAAGCTCTGTTGAAAAATGATACATACATTGGAAACGAACGGAAACTCCGGACACGAGCTTTAAGGTTCACATGGCCTCAGTTTCTCGGTCTTGTCGTTATGTCCTCTACAACATCAGGAAGATCAGACCCTTCCTGACCCAACAGGCCACACAGCTTCTGGTTCAGGCTCGTGTGATATCACGCATGGATTACTGCATCTCTCTTCTGTACAGTCAAACCTCTACAGAGGATCCAGAATGCAGCAGGTCTGGTCTTCAACCAGCCCAGAAGAGCTCAAGTCACTCCTCTGTTCATCTCCCTTCATTGGCTTCCAGCTGCAGCCAGAATCAAAGTCAAAACTCTCCTCCTGGCTTACAGAACATTTACAAGAACGGCTCCGGCCTACCTGGACTCCCTGATCCAGGTCTCCTCTCTACCTGGAGCTTCCAGCCCAGCTCGGCTCTAAACCTCCAACCAGACTCTCCTCTGTTGTTCCCAAATGGTGGAACAAACTACCAGACTCTGTGTTCTGCCGAGTTCCTTTCTACTTTCAAGAGACAGTTGAAGACTCAATTGTTCAGAGAACACCTAGGCATTTGATCCGACTCCACGTTAGGGGTAGAATAGGTCAGGTGATCCAAAACCAGCACTGATTTAGCTCTGACTAAGTTGACAAAAAAAAAAAAAAAAATCGGGGGGTAGTTAGCACTTCTTCTGCAACTTGATGGCAACTTCTTTGACCAATCGCACTTGAAGCAATTGCAGCACTTACTAAAGCTTTCTTTCTTATGTCTGAGTTCTTGCTTGTGTTGGATGTCGCTTTGGACAAAAGCGTCTGCTGAATGAAACTGTAGAACTGTAGAGGGTCCAAGTGTGGTTTGACCAAAGCGAGTCTCTCCAGGGTCTTCATGATGTGGGAGGTCAGGGCCACATGTCTGCAGTCCCTGGAGCACCAGGCCTGCAGTCCCTGGATCTCAGTAGAGTGGAGTCTCTCCAGCTGTCTCCTCTCTCCATCAGCTCGTTCACACCGTCAGGGTTTCATTTCTGCCCTGGTCTGAGATTCTAAAAGTTTGATCGTGAAGTTGTGCTCGGTCGAAGGAGGTGGAGTGGGGAAACACTCACAGGGCTGAGTTTGGACTTTTCTTATTTTTAAAGGAACAAACACACTGGCTGACGGTTAATGAGTTTTTCTCCCATGAAGCAGATTTATTTTCTACGTCTCTCAGACTCCACTCGGCTTTCTCTCCGAGCTGTGATTTCCTGTCACCAAGCAAAGCAGAGGCCCGGCGGAGGCACACACACACACACACACACACACACACACACACACACACACACACAGGCAGGCGCAGTAATGATGTATAATTACACACAGCCATGCTGTTTCGCTGCTCGGCAGTTATATTGGCTTCCATAGTTAGATTTCACACAGAATGCAGTTACATTTCTGCTCCCACTGAAATGCTGCAATTATCATTCAGACAACAAATCTGGACAGATGTGTGTTTACTGACACACACACACACACACACACACACACACACACACACACACACACACACACACACACACACACACACAAGTGTATTCTTCTGTAGTTGTGAGGACATTCATTGACATAATGCATTTCCTCGCCCCTTACCCTAACCTAACCTTCAAATACATGCCGAACCCTGACCCACCCTAAACCTAAACTAACCTAATCCTAACCCTGACCCACCCTAAACCTAATCCTCACCCAATAATCCATTCTTAACCCTCATAAAGGTCTGTCAGAAAGTGAGGACCAGTAAAAATGTCCTCAGAGTGCTGGTTTAAAACTCATTCTGGTCCTCACTATTCAGTATGTACAAGAACACACACACACACACACACACACACACACACACACACACACATACACACACACACACACACACACACACACACACACACACACACACACACACACTGCAGTTTACTCAGGAAGTTGTATGGTTTGTGGTGATAAAGTGCCATGTTAAACAATGTTTCTACTGTGACACACACACACACACACACACACACACACACACACACACACACACACACACACACACACTCACACACACACACACACCATAAACGGCCTGAAAGGCCACAGCAGATCTGTTGATTATACCCATAGAAAAGAAGGAGGCAGAAAATAGAGCGACTGCCCAAGATAAGGCTGCAGAGAAACATCGGATGAACGATAGAATAGGAAGGGGGGGGGGGGGGGGGCTGCCCATCCTGCTCTGTGATTGGTTGATTTGAGCCTCCCTCTTCTTTGGCTTCTCATAACAAACTGAATGAAGAACAAAATGAGAACCAACTAGAACAGAGTGAAGTGAAGATGAGCTGCAGCGCCACCTCCAGGCCTCTGGTAGATCCTGCAGAACCCTCCAACTCCCAGGACTCTGGTAGATCCTGCAGAACCCTCCAGCTCCCAGGACTCTGGTAGACCCTGCAGAACCCTCCAGCTCCCAGGACTCTGGTAGATCCTGCAGAACCCTCCAGCTCCCAGGACTCTGGTAGACCCTGCAGAACCCTCCAGCTCCCAGGCCTCTGGTAGATCCTGCAGAACCCTCCAGCTCCCGGGCCTCTGGTAGACCCTGCAGAACCCTCCAACTCCCAGGACTCTGGTAGATCCTGCAGAACCCTCCAGCTCCCAGGACTCTGGTAGATCCTGCAGAACCCTCCAGCTCCCAGGACTCTGGTAGACCCTGCAGAACCCTCCAGCTCCCAGGACTCTGGTAGAGAACCCCAGCTGGGAGGAGACACCGCCCAGGAAGGGCCAGAACACAGTTCCTTTTTTTTTTTCAAATATATAAAAGAAATAGGGACGACAAATACGACAGATGACCTGAAAGACAGTGTAAGTCATGCAGCAGTCCAGCTGTCAGTTAACCTGTCTGTTCCTGTTCCTCTTCCTGTTCCTGTTCGTTGCTCATTTCTCACTACGGCGGTTTGAACGCTTCAAAAGTCATTCCAGTGCATACATGGGACTTTTTTTCCTGTCTAAGTCTGAATAAAGCTTAATCACCCTCTCACAGAACCGTGTACACACAGGAAAACTTTGTTTGAAATTAAGTTGAAGTCTGGTTTATTCTCCTTTGGGAGCAGAACTATACGTAAAAGCTGCCGCATCACAGTTAATCGAGGAAGAAAAGAGAAAAATCGCTTCCAACAGGCGTCACGGCGCCTCCTGTCCAATCAGAACGCTTCACAGCCCCCAGCAGGAAAGAGGATTTAATTTTTGGTTTTTCCCATGAAAAGAGGAATATACTTCTGAATTACTTAATTCAGAATAAACCAATTCTGAATTAAAAACGCCCTGTAACAACACTCAGTGTGGCGGCGAAGCTCAAACCAGTGATAGCCCAGCTCAACCAAAGACCAAGACCAAGTCCAGGAGCAGGACCAGGAGACTCGGGACTGGAATTCATGGCCCTCTGTAGAACATTGAACGATCATGTGCAGAACTCCTGGTTTGTTTTCAACTCCTGGAGTCTTTACGAAAAGTTGTGCTGTCAGTGTGTCCAAGCTCCGTCGTCATGGAAACGGACAGTCAGAACACAACAGACGTTTTGCATTTTCACTCACAACTGTGAGAATCAAACAGTCCTGAATGTGAAAGTAGAACCAAAGTAAATCAGTCAAATCGATCTTGATTTAAATAAAGATCTCATTTTATTTAAACCTCAGCAGCCTTTAAATGGCCTCAAGAGTCTCAGCACACACTTCACTGAGGAGACGGAAGACACCACTCTGTGTGTGTGTGTGTGTGTGTGTGTGTGTGTGAGCGAAAGTAAAAGTCTTTGTCGTGATAGAGGACATGTTGACGCAGACGGAGACAGGAAGCGACTCTTCTCACATCGTCGTCTACGACCCACCCACGTGACCTCTGACCCCAACACACACACACACACACACACACACACACACACACACACACACATCCTGACAGTTTCCTGGTGTTTACATTCATTCCTCCTGTCAGAAGTGAACTCCCTCAAACAATCGTCTGATGTTACATTCCTCTCTTCCTGGAAACTCCGCAGCTCAGAACTTCACCGTCGGTTCTAGATCTTCACTGTCTGTTCCAGAACTTGACTCTTGGTTCCTGAACTGTGGACAGGCCTGGATCCAGGTCTCGGACCGATCCTGGTCTGAGCGTTTCCTGTCTGATCCATCTGAACCTGTGGCTGTGCCAGCGGGCGGTTCTGCAGAGTTCTCCTCCTGCTCCGTGAGCAGTGAGAACTCTGCCGGCTGTGAGGCCGCTCCCCAGGCCCACGTTCTGCCACTCCAGGACAGGAATTTGCACTTTGTGTACCTGACGACAGGCTTCAGAGCAGCTGGAGGAAACATCTTAGCCTGGCACGCCAGACTGTCTCTCCATGCTCAGGGCTTCATGGGGAAACCGTCTGGGATCGCGCCGTTTGAATCTGACTTCTGCCCAACAAACTTTCTGCCGGGCCAATCACAGTCCACGAGAGGTGGGAGTTAGCGTTGTGTCATATTATACCCCCCTCAAAACAATCATGATGGCGGCCGCAACACAGCGAGGTTTTACCACGGCTCTGTTTGAAGTTTTGAACGAACTGAATTTGGCTCTGAAACCACAGCAAGAATCTGCTCTGAAGGCTTTTCTTTAACCCCCAAATCCCACCGGACGCCAAAGCGCCGCGCCGCGTCCCAGAAGCACCGGTGTTACGACGGATCACCAGAACGCAGGCGCGCGCCACGGCGCTGGTGATTCGCTTCAGGTCGCCGCTTCTAAACGGCGCGGCGCGGCGCGGTGCGGCGCGGTGCGGCGCTCCCGGTGTGCACTGACTTCAGGAACAAGACGCTGGCGCGGCGCTTTAGCGTCCGGTGGAATTTGATGGTGAAACAGACGTAAAAGTCCATGCCATAATCCCATGTTTTGGACTACAAAACGACTGCAACGGAGCTGCGTACGTCGCATTGTCGTTGTTTTCTGTTTTCATGACGACGGACCTCAGAGCCTCTGAAAACACAACTGGAAACTTCACAGTCCATGAAAACCAGGAAACACAACTTTTCTAAAACTCTGGTCTTGGTCCTGGTCCAAGCCCAGATTCTGATTGGACCATGGCTCTGGTTCTGGTTCCGTCTCAGGGGCGGGACCTTGGCTCCTGAAGTTGCTCGTCAGTCTGGGGTCAAGCTGCAGTGTTGACCCCGAGCCTGGGGTTCCCTTCAAACATCTGGTTTAGCGTTACCTCCCCCTGTTTCAACAGTTGGTTTCGGGTTCCGTTGCTCTTCGGTTCCACGTTCCTCGTATCTGCAGAGGCGTGAGAGCGTGGCGCATTTTTTAAAAGAGGAGCCATGTTTTCACACACGGGTCTGAGCGTCCGAACGGCAGCCGCGCGTTTTAAAAATGCTTAGTCTTCTGTGAAGGAGGGAAAATACAATTCTTGAAAATTCTCCATATCCCTGTAAAAAGGGGAAATGCTACTTTTTGAAAATGCTCCATCTCCATGAAAGAGGTCAAAACACAATTTTCTGAAAACGCTTTGTCCCTGTGGAAATGGGGGAAAACTCTACTTTTTGAAAATACTCCTTCTCGGTTATCACGGGTGAAATTAGAACATGAGAACTGCGTCGTTTTCAAAACATTGCTTCTTAAACGTGGAAGTTTTCAGGATCGAGCACGTTGAAACGGCGCGTTGAAAGGTGAAGTGGAGTAAAGGAATCCTCGGCACGGCCGAGTCGCTCGCTCTCGCAGCGTCAGTCGCTCTTTTCTAGGAAACACTAATGACAGCGAGGAGCCGCTCGTTTATGACTGTAATCAGGCGCTGGAATCCACTGAAGCTCCACCGCTCGTGTTTAAAGGGAAATTCCATCTCCGAATGGCTCCGTGGGGTCAACGCCTGAAGGCAGCGCCGCGGCGTTACGTAACCAAACCGCGGCTCCGGCTCCCCGGCTGGGGTCTTCGGCGCCTCGTCCCGGAGCTCAGGAGAGGTTTCAGGGATTTCTGTCGGCAGCAGACGAGTCGTGTTAGAAGGTCGTCCTCACTGAAACCAGAAGACGAGCAGAAAGACGACGGATGAGCTGCTCCAGAAGCTCGGCTGAGTCTTCAGCAAAGTCCCTGAACGAGTCTTCCATGAAGACCAAAACCAGGGGTGTCCAACATGTGGCGCTTCAGTCCCTCTGCAGCGGCTCCATGAACCTTTCACATGATACATGGTTTAACATTTAACTTATTCTGTCACTCTTGGTTCAGAAAAAGTAGAAGTAAAATTGTGAAAAATTGCTAAAACCATAAGAAATGGGGAGAAAAATAATAGAAGAGCTTAAAAAACTGAAATATCTCCAATTTGGTGCAAACTGGCCTGAACCTGATCCTGATCCTGATCCTGATCCTGACCCCTCTGGTCAAACTGCTGCCCTCTAAATCCCGCCTGGACTCACAAACCCAAGACAGAAGAGACTCCTCACCCACAGGAAGACGAGAAAGACGGCTCAGACCCTTCACCCGATTCATGAACTGGAGATAAAACTCAGATCAGATTTGCTCTGTGTGTGTGTGTGTGTGTGTGTGTGTGTGTGTGTGTGTGTGTGTGTGTGTGTGTGTGTGTGTGTTGAAGGAAGGCACAATGAGACGAATGTTCATCAAACCACATCCTGTATTCAAAGTCAGGTGTGTCACACACACACACACACACACACACAGTTGTTGACAGGAAGTCATGATGTTCTTTTCACACTGACAAACGGCGTGTTTGACATGTGAACTGAACGGTTGGATGCAGGACTGAGAGCCGATCAGCGGTGAGTGTCTGGACCCGTCCTGTCTTCTGCCGCTCTGGTAGAACGTCTCTCCGTCAGAACGTCTCTCCGTCTCGGTCTTGCGATCGTCGATCGATGGGTTATTAGCCGAGTTGTCGTCCCGCAGCAGGAAGCAGTTTTCGGGCGTGGCCGAAGAACCAGACGCTGCAGAGAAACGTCTGACAGCAGGTTCAGACCGCTTCTCTCTGGTCCTCACAGGAGTTCCAGAACTAGAACCCTTTTGGCGCGGTGGAGCAGTGGACACTGACAGCAGAGCACCCTGCACGTGCACAGCGGCAGCAGCGTTTCACTAAAGTTCTCTCATTTTTAATGGAAATGGGTTCGGAGTATTTTCAAGAAGTCGCTTTGTCCCCCGTTTCCACGGCGACGTAATCGAAGAGTTACCGAAAAGTGTTGTGTTCCGCCGTTTCCACGGAGACGGAGTGTTTTCAGAAAGTTGCGTGTTCCCTGGTTGCTAGGAGAACGGAGAGAACGTTTTTGAAAAGTTCCACCTCGTCAGCCATTTTCAGAACCTCGTCTCCAGCTGCTCCGAGCTCGGTTGTCATGGAAACGGGCACCTTAACTGCGAAGACGGAATCGTGGAACACGTCCGCCCCTCTTAAAGGCCTCAGTATACTTCCCCGTCGCCGCTACGTCGTTCCTACGACGTATACGTCGTAGCCCTACGACGGGCTACGTCGGGGCTTGACGTGCGCCTCCCGAAAATTGTGACTTCGCGTCGTTTCGACGCGTGGTGACGTGAACGTCGAGGGCTGTGATTGGTCCGCTTTCGCGTTGTTTATAGAATAAAGTAGAACTCACCCGAAATGCTTTTCTGATCCGAACAGTGCTTCAGGAGAAATTTAGATCCAAAATTGAGCGGCGCACATCCCTATACTGTTAGCAGTGTTAGCACTGTTAGCAGACGGGGCTATGTGTATAGCCGCTCCTCAAACGGCTTTAATCGTCCAAAAGCTCGTTAGTTTCACCAATATTTCATCACGGTCTGCTCAGCCTCTCCTCCACCACAGCCCGGTGTCGCCAGATATGTCATATATGCAGATATATGTTCGGTAAATGCGCGCGTGTCTAGATACGTACGTCTAGAAATCTATGTCTATAGATCTATGTCTAGGTAAAGCCGGAGCTACGGAAGCCGCATTGTTGTTGTGACTGCTAGCGGCTTGGCAGAGGAGGGCGTTCCCTTGACGCAGGAGCAAGATATGTTCAGTAGCGGCGTAGGGTTGTCGGCGTAGGAACGCCGTGGCGGCGACGGGGGAGTATACTGAGGCCTTAAGAACTCCTCCACGCTCCACAGCGTTTCACATCCACCGCCGAGCCGCTGCCTTTCAACACGCTGCAGTTTAGTTTGTGGTTGTTAAGGTTTTGCATTTTCACTGTAAATCATTAAGAAACACTGGAATGAAGACACACACACACACACACACACACACACACACACACACACACACGCAGGCTGTTATCTGCAATGGCACAGCTCCAGCAGCAAAACCACCATGACTTCATCTGCTCTGTCACAGAGAAGAGAGATGATGACAGGGCACACACACACACACACACACACACACACACACACACACACACACACACACTGAATGACTCAACCTTTTGCCATAAGGTTGAGTGAGAAGTGAATGGTGTGAATGCCATGGCTAAATAAGGCAGTAACTTCTGTGTGTGTTTTCCGGCATTTAAATGAGAACACACACACACACACACACACACACACACACACACACACACACACCATGCAATTCCCTGTTTGGACACACTAGAAGCCTTTTCTTCCTGACCTGAAGCTCCGTCTAGTTTACAAAAGTGGGGCCTTCCGTTAAAAGTTGTGCTGTGATGATTTTGAAGTCAGAGCATTAAGGGTAAACAGTGTGTGAGGACGACCGTTAAACGCCATCAGGAAGCTCTGAGTGGGCGTGGTCTACCGGGGGGACCCGGAGCACCCCGGAGGAGTGCAGCCGCCACATGGCCAGCAGGCTGCCGGCTCCAGCTGTCAGGCCCTTCCTGTCCGGACCTGCAGCTCGCCGCCGCGGCGGTGGAGTGTGTGTTTGGGGAAATGTTCTCACTTCACACTCTGCACGGAAATTCCTGGCGCTGCCGGGACGTCTGGCGGCGAGCCGCTAATGACGGCGGCCTGCAGGTGTGCGGCGTGCAGCGTGCAGGTGTGGCGTGCAGCGGAGGCCTGAGGACGGGGCCGACGACAGAGCGAAACACACCCCCCCCCCCACGTTTAATGACTTTCAGGCGGATTTAACCCTCCTGGCTGCACGGCGCACAGCGTCATTCAGTCAACCTGACTCATTGTTTCAATCGCTGCTGGAGCAGAAATCACTAAACTTCCACTGTGTTTTATGGGTCCGTCTACACGACAACTGTTCTCAGAGACACTGAAAGCTTTTTGGAGTCAGTCTTCATGGTGGAACTTTAGGAAAGCAGCGTCTCCATGGAAACGAAAAACACAACTTTTCTGAAACACTGTTCCTGGTCCCAGTCTGGTCCTGGTCATGTTTAGAGTGTAATGTTCTCCGAAGCGTGTGTGTGTGTGTGTGTGTGTGTGTGTGTGTGTGTGTGTTTCATTACATAATCAAGCAGCCCCACCGTTTCCAGCATTTCTTCTTTGTTTGTCGTTTTCAAACCGCCGCTGTGTGAACGTGAACCTTTTCTGACACAGAAACGCTGCGTTTTGGGTTGAAGCGTGGCTTAAATCGGGCCTGAAGTTGGTTATTTTCTGATTGATTTCATTTTGTGTGGCTTTAATAGAAGTCTGTGGTGAAAATGACGTAGTTTTCAAAGGAACCTGCTACGGTCAGAGTGCGAAGGTTTGCTGACGGAGCTCTGCTCTCCTGCCGCTGTCATATTTAATGTGACCACTAGAGGGCGGCAGCGGTTGACCAGCCTCACTGTGGGATTCTAACTTTCGACCACTCATTCCTCTGTCCTCTGGTAACGTTCTGCCGTCCTCTCTGTGTCTCCCTCCAGCGGCAAGGCGTCCGTCCTCCGTCTCTTCTCTGAGTGGGATTGTGGGTAGGATGATGTCGTCCGGCGAGCGAGGAGCCTCGTCGTCCTCCTGCACCTCCGTCAACACCGTCTGCTCGGACGGCGAGCGTCCCGCCTCCCTGTCCCTGTCCTCCTCGGCCTCCTCCGTGTCCCTGCAGGACGCCTCCCACTCCTCCTCATCGTCCTCCTCCTCGTCCTCGTCCTCGCTCCCGTACGGCGCCGTGCCAACCTACAATGCGTCGTCGTCCTCCACGCCAAAGAGGAATGGCTCGGACATCAGCCTGGACCTCACTCCGCTCGTCACGCCGCATGGAGGAGCAGGAGGAGGAGGAGGAGGAGGAAGAGGAGGTGGTGCTGCTAATGCTACAGGAGGACGACAGGCTTCTCTGGACAGCTCAACGGCGGCGGCGGCGGCGGCCACGCCCCGGCAGCTGTCGCGCCTGGAGCGAGTGGCTCTGGAGATCGTGGAGACGGAACAGGCCTACGTCAGAGACCTGAAGAGCATCGTGGAGGTAAGAACGTCCAACATCGCTGCCAAAGTAAAGCCGTCCTCTCATGTGGACGGCGTGGAGCTCAGGGACAGTATGGAGGATGAGAAGCCCTCAGCGCAGAGGAGCTCGTCCCAGACATCAGCCAGCGGAGGAAGATGCTCTATAATCTGATGTTAGAGGAGGAAGATGCTCTATAATCTGATGTTAGAGGAGGAAGATGCTCTATAGTCTGGAGGTTTTTGGGAGGAAGATGCTCTATAGTCTGATGTTAGAGGAGGAAGATGCTCTATAATCTGGTTGTTAGAAAGAGGAAGATGCTCTATCATCTGGATGTCAGCTGACACTACATCAGGTATCAGTGGCATCATCTATTTGGTTGGAGGTTCGAGGACAGATGTAGGGAAGAGTTGAGGACAGAATCTGGCCTTCGGGTGGACCAATCAGGATGCGGCTGGGCGGGTGGAGACAGGAGCCACCGAGCGGCTCTCGGCTGTGTGAGGTGGAGGAGCGACTGATTTCCAGGCCAGGTGTGGAGGACGTCGGCCTGCTTCACCTGCAGCTGTCCAGCCGGCTCCGCCTCCTCATCCGTCACCCAGGAGCAGACGGAGCGCAGCCGGAACTCTCCGGCGGCGTCTGGTGGCCTCCGCCCTGCCGGAGGCGTCCACTGGGCGGCAGTGTTGAGTCGCTTCAGTCACTGTTGTTCCTTCTTCCTCTGGTTCTTCTGTCACCGACTCATGACTCCACCGTGTGGTGGAGACTCGTATCGCAGTGAGCTGCAGGAAGTGGAAGAATTTGCAGATTTTGGGACTTTGGGGCTGTTTTTGACTCAGCTGGTTATGTCAAAGGCATAACAGAGGATTTTCTCAAAAAGTCGAAGCCAAACGTCTGTTACTCGCTTTTTGAAAAACACGCATGCGCCAAACCATCCTACCTGCTGTACTGCTCCTCCCGAGGAAGCGCCTTTCAAATGTCGGGACTCTTCCTTCCGAGGCCTTTCTCTTCTTCTCATAAACTTCGTGCACAGGTTTCCTGTTGCGGCTTTCTGCCATTTCAAATTACGCGGTGAACTCCGTGACGCTACACTGACTGGCTGAAACCGAAGCTCACGGGCTACATAAACTCTCCGAATGCGCATGCGCAGATAACGGGAACAAGCGCGCTTGACGGCATTACGACAGCATTTCTCCAGAGTGATTGACATGTTGGAGGACCAATAGTTGAGATTCCCATCCCGGAATTCATAGGCTAAGAACATTCTCCACTATACCTTTAAGCTAGTTTAATTTTAAAAATCAACTTTTATAGTTTGATTTATCACAGTGTCCTCTGTCTCTGTGATGAACCGGACTGGTGCGGTTTGGTTTGTTCCACTGGTTTGATGCCGGAGCCTGCAGGAGGACGCTGGGGCGGTGTAAACATGACGGAGGAGCGGAAAAGACTTTGTTTTATGGAGCGAACAGCAACATTCAGGAGGCAGGTGGTTCTTCCAGGAAACACCTGCAGAGATGTGAAATAAAAACATGGTATTCATTCAGCTGAAGCCAGAGCAGAACCGTCTGGATCCTGCGGCGCTGTGAGGAACCGCCAGAGGTTCAGCCGAGGAGCGAGCCTGAAAACCATCCCTTCAAACAGCCTGTGAGCTTCTCCATCCATCGTTAGTCCAGGTGCTGCAGTGTGTGTGTGTGTGCGTGTGTGTGTGTGTGTGTGTGTGTTTCTCCGCATCCAGCTGTCTAATCGGAGTGTGAAACATCCTTTTGAAGTAAAACAGAGAATTTACAGCTTCTTTCATCCTCTGCCATCACACACACACACACACACACACACACACACACACACACACACACACACTGGCCTGTCGTCAGCTGTGTCGGCCTCGTCTCTCGTCGGCACGTCTCTTTGTCTTTGTCGGTTAATCTCTTCCGACTCCCGTTTCACACTCAGAGGCAACTTTCACTCCTCGCCGGGTAGAGGAGCTGCTGGCAGGGACTCGTTGACCACAGTTACTGCTGAGTTTAGTTACTTTAGTTACTCTGGAGTCACTCTGGCAGCTACAGGGCAGAAAGAGGAATTAGTTATTTGAGAAAGTTCCTTGTCACATGGAGTTTAGCTGAAGCCTGAATAGTTAGATGGAGGAAGATGCTCTAAGACCTGGATGGTAGCTCTACTAGAGATAAACTCACAACATGCAAACAAACTGTTATTTTAAATGCTTATGCTAACCACAGCTACAGCGCATACAGGCTAATGCTAATGCTAAAGCTGCTTCTAGCAGTGTTTCATGTTGGCAATTAGCTTAAAGTTAATGAGTCTCCTCCCCCACTAAACTGGAGTTTCGTGACTTTTGTGTGTGTGTGTGTGTGTGTGTGTGTGTGTGTGTGTGTGTGTGTGTGTGTGTGTGTGTGTAATGTCAGCCTGCTCTCTGGATTTGAGGTTTTTGCTGAAGTCTGGTTTCGATTGAGGCTACATGATGTCACGCTCACTTGGAATCCGAACCAACGACCATAATAGGGCCGTGTGTGTGTGTGTGTGTGTGTGTGTGTGTGTGTGTGTGTGTGTGTGTGTGTGTGTGTGTGTGTGTGTGTGTGTGTGTGTCAGGTTACTGCAGACGGTAAAGGAGTGAATCAGTTCTTCGGGTTCAAACATCTTTGTCAGTGTGTTTTCTGGAGAGAAGCTTTGAGCTGTGGAGTGAACACGAGGGGAATCAAACCGCTGACCCTCAGCCAAGTGGGACAGGAAACCAGCAGAAGGGAGGGAAGGAGGGCGAGAGGCAGAGGAAACATGAGGAGCAGCAGGAGGAGGGGAGCAGGGGCGCAAGAAGAGGGGAAAGTAGAAAAACAGAGGGCGATAAAAAGAAGGAAAACTGGACGAGATGTGGAGGAGACAAAGGAGGGGTGGGGGGGGGGGTGGGGGGGGGGGGGGGTGGGGGAGGGGTCGTCTTCACTCATTCCAAACAGCTCGACAGGCTCTGCCCTCTCGGTGGCTCGGCTCTCGGCTCAGCTCGTCCTCAGCCCTCAGCCTGAGTCCTGACTGCCGGCGGAGCAGCGGTGCAGAGAACAAGCTGGACGTCCCGCTTGTTGATTCCATGGTTAACGTCAACGATGAGTCTTTCAGAAAGTTGTTTCGTTGTCCAGGTTGTGGTCTGGAGAGGACGGCTCCTTCCTTCCTCTCTTCACCTTCTCTCACACCTCCATTGGCTCAGTTCTCCATCATCCACCTGAAAAGCCCTGTTCTGTGATGAGATGTGTTGCTGTTGTCGTAAACACCGTTCATTCCTCGAAATCTGTGTGTGATGCCGACCGTCTGAGTCAGCATTTTTTTCACTGGTGTCCAAAACCCACTGGGTGGAAGCTGGAAGCGTCGGCAGAACAGAAAGGTGAGTTTAGCTAGGACTTTACTTCAACGGAACAATGGACCAGAGGAGAGCCGAATGCAGCGTTTATAGTGAGAAACTGAGGAGAGGAAAGTCACCAGAACGCCAAGCGCCTGGAGATGGAGTGGAAAGCCGGAGTCCAGGAGCCGCAGGATCCTTACTGAAAGGCAACGCTCGCCCAAAAGCCAAAAATGGCAAAAACATTTCACATCTTTCTCACCTGCAGCACATTCCCTTTATAAATCACAGCTGGCTTGGACAGTCGCACAGGTGGTTCTCCTCATGCCCCGCCCCGGACACGCCCACCTCCCACCATATATGGTCAATGCAAATATCTCCTGGACCTTCTGCCTGCAGATCAATGGACTTTTATCATCAACCATGGCAGAGAAGACACGGAAAGTTTAATGGAGCGTGAAACAGAGGAATAGGAAGAGGAGCCAGGTAAACGATGTGTGGTGAAGACCGTGGAATCACAACAAAAAGAGAATGAGTGAACTGCAGCATGTGGTCAGCTGATGTGTCCTCAGTGGACGGATGGGAGACGTCATACTTCTCTCTGTGTTTTTAAATATATTGCAAAACATACAAATCACTGCAGAATTCATTACATTGTATTTACTGGAAAATATAAATATTAAACCTCTTACATGGGGAATATATTCCCTGAAACACTGAATAATATTTTCCATCATGCTGCAGTATGTTATTGTTCCATAGAGCAGCAGCCTGATCGCTCAGCAACATGAGACTTTATCAAAATAAAGAGGAGAGGAGAGAAGACTTCATCAGGCAGGGACCGGAGCGGCTCGTCATGTAGAATAGAGCAGAAGCTTTTATTTTGGTAGGAAGCTGATATGTAAACGCAGCGCTGCAGCAGGAAACTCTTTAGATCAGGAAACTTCTTCAGCAGAACACTGCAGGTTGAGTCCAGACGCCACGGTTCTCTGGAGAACCTGAAAAAAGTGTGCGACGTCTGTCTGGAAATGCAGCTTCATTATCAACCTGCTGCTGTTTTATTCTGAAAGCTTCATGAAACTTTCGGAGACTCCGAGTCTGATAAATGATGAAATGAAATGTCTGAGATGAATCCGGTTCAGTTCTCCACCTCAACAGCTGTGCAGTCGGGTTCTCCAGTCGGGTTCTCCTGTGTCCTAAATCTCCGTCCTCCAGGGTTACCTCAGGACCGCAGAGACCGTTGATATTTTTAAAGGGAGGTTGGACTTTTGGAAAAACAGGCCTCCCAATCAAGAGGCCACAGTTTTAAAGGGTCAGATAGTGGAGTGTGTTGACACATACAAATATCTCAGAACCATCATCGACAATGAACTGAAATTTGAAGCAAACTGTGAAGCTGTGTGTAAAAAAGGACGCTAGCGCCTGTTTTGTCTGAGAAAATTGTCCATTTTTAACATTGATAGGACTATGTTGATCCTGTTTTATCGTGCTTTTATCGAATCGGTTTTATCCTTTTGTCCTGTTTCATGGTTTGGAAATGTGTCCTTAAAAAACAAAAACTATTTGCACCAAATCGTTAAATGGTCCAGCAAGCTGACTGGAGAGTCTCAGCTTCACCCACAATTCCTGTACACCAAACAGTTACAGAGGGAGCAAACTCTGTTGTAAGAGATGACTCCCACCCTCTTAACGGTGAATTTCAGCTGCTCCCTTCAGGTTGGAGGTTCAGGGAACCGCCTGTAAAGCTAAACGTTATAAAAGCTGCTTTGTACCAGCAGTAATTTGTGCTCTAAACAAAAGAGAGGAACTGAAATATAACTAATACAGTTTCCTTTTGAATGGCTTCTCTCATCTTAATCTCATGGATGGCACTTCCTCATCTAGCGGGGTCTGACATATTTTCAGCCATTTTTATTATTTATTGATTATTTATGGTTTTATTGGGGCTGTCTCCTTGGTTTTATCTGTAGCACTGTCGTCACTTTGTCTTGTCTTGTGTTGTTTTTAGGCGTGTTTATAAAATGGGAAGACTCACTCACTGTAAACTGAATTTACCTCAGGGTACAATAAATATTTTTGAATCTTTGAATCTTTGAATCTTTGAAAACACACCTTTTTAATATGGCTTTTAATTGACCTTTTATAGTTCTTATCTCCATCATTTTTATTTTTTATCATTTTTATTTTTAATCTACTTATACTATTTATTCGTTCTATTTTTATTATGTACTTCTAACTTATTTTACTTTTTTACTCTATAATCTTATCTTACTTATTTCTATTAGCTTTGTATCATATCTTTTTATGTTTTTAGCTGCTTATCTCCAGTGTTTCTCTAGGGGGGTCCTTCACACTGATCCTCTGCTGAGGTAACGGCGCTCAAGTCCTCTGGTCCCAGCTGGCCTGGGGGTCTCCACACCTCGGTGTGCGGGTTCCCCTTGGTCTGACGGGGTCGGGGGTCGAGCGCTGGAGCCCCAGTATTAATGACCTTCGCCTTCTCCTGGTGTGGACGGCCCCACCGGTAGTGTTTTCCCATGATTCTTTGTGCCATGCCATGTCTCCTCTGCTTTTGTTGTGTGCAAATAATACAATTAAAGTTGGATTTGATTTGATTTAAAGTTGATTCAGTGGTTCAGGAGGCGGGGTTCTGGTTCTCCACATTCAGGTCCTGTTTTGAGCCTCAGCAGGACCGGAGAGTTCTGGAACCGCTGAGACCTGAAGCTTAGCATGACGTTGGGCTGGCTTAAAGCTAGGGTCGACGATCTTGGAAAACTAGCATGTAGCACGAATGTAGCATCTCCCCAAGGCTCCGCCCAGCTCCCACCCCATTGGAGGAGCTCCCGCTGGGAGCGAGCGCACTGGACGCAGAAGCGCCGCTCACACGGAGTTTGTGGTCGCCTCCAATGTCATTAACCTTTCTGACTGCTGCACACAACGCGCATAGGAGCGCAGCGCGCCGCTCCACTTCCTTCTATTTTTCACGCGAGCCGCGAGCGGCGAGAGCGCCTTGGCAACGCACGCGTGCTCTGAACCAGGACCAGTGCACGCCATTGGAATGAACACGCAGGGGGCTGGTAGAACGGCGAAGGGATTTGATTGGTTTCTCAACAGGGGTCCGCGGCTTATGATTGGTCGGAGTTTTTACACTCCTGTGGCCGCTACAGTGGTCAGATTTTTTCTGCACTTTTTTCCGTCCACATAATGTATTGACTTCTCCCAGAGGGCAAGGAGCATTTCACTCAGTATGACTAAAAATGCTTTTGGACAACATCGTCTACCCTATCTTTAAGGTGGGCGCTGGACTCCTTAACACCCTTCAGGACAGGGTGAACAGGGCGAACAGGGTGAGCAGGGTGTGGAGGTGCACCAGGGTCCAGCAGGGTCCAGCAGGGTCCAGCAGGGTCCAGCAGGTACCAGCAGGGTCCAGCAGGGTCCAGCAGGTACCAGCAGGTTCCAGCAGGGTCCAGCAGGGCGTTGTGAACCTGAGGCCTTTCTAAGGACGACCACGTCCTCAAATTGCAGCTTGTCCTCCTCCGTCCTGCGGTCTGCTCTGCTTCACTCCGGTCCTGGACCAGGACTCAGGTTTGAGTCCAGGCTGCCTGGTTTTAATGGAGTCACAGAGTCCAGTATGGTCAGGAGGGGGCGAGGCAGTGAAACCAGGACCTGAGTCCTCTGGACCAGTTGGAGCTGGTTGGGAAGTCGGGCGGCGCCGAGCAGGACTGTAGTTTTGAAGTGGAGCAGACCAGCCATGACAGGAAGTCCTGAAAACGTCTCTTCAGAAGAGGCGGTCTGCAGACCTCCAGCTCGTCCAGCACGCCGCTGTGGGGTTCTGGAGTGTCCGTCCTCTGAGACCTGGACCGGGCGACCGGCTCCTCCTCACGCTGAGCTTCCCTGTTCGTGGTTTCTGCTCCTTGAGCGAGTTGAGGATAGCGTTTCTCCTGCTGCGAGGTATTTCGATGACAGACGCCATATTTTCTGTCACGCTGACCTCTGTCTCCCTGAACTTTCTGTACATTCTGTTTCCGTCTCTCTGCCTCTGACCCACTTTCTCCTCCATCATGTTTGTTTTCATAAAAGGTTTCCCAGGCGGACGGCGGCGTCTTCCTCTCCTCCACTCTGTCATTTCTCACTCATCTCCCTCCTCCTCCCTCTCTCTACGCCGCGGAAGTGCTTCCTGTGTCCTCTGGAAGCAGATGGATGTGTGTGAGGCCTGTCCTCATGTTCGTCCTCAGACCCTGTCCAGCCGGTCTGACGGTCTCTGTGTCTCAGACCTGTTCCAGCTGGTCTGACGGTCTCTGTGTCTCAGACCTGTTCCAGCCGGTCTGACGGTCTCTGTGTCTCCCTGCAGGACTACCTGGGCTGCATCATTGACTGCGGCGCTCTGCCTCTCAAACCAGAGCAGGTCAGCGCTCTGTTCTGCAACATCGAGGACATCTACGAGTTCAACAGGTAACTCACCAGAACCGCTCACACACACACACACACACACACACCCTCCTTCCTAATCCTGATCCATACAGCTTTTTCACATTCTGCTTCAGGAACTGAATGCTGACGTTCAGGTTCATTTACACCGGAGAATCTCAGGTTTTCATCGGACAGGAAGTGGCTGGTTTTCTCCACTAAGTGACCTGATTGATACATTTCTCGTTTGAAAACACAAATATCAGCCAGATTCGAAACCAGTAACAGACAGAACCAGACCATCATGAGCAGAGTTACCAAACGTAGAGCTACTGATGAGTGTATCAGTACTGAAATGAGTCCATGAAGCGTCAGACATCAAACGGTAACCGCCAGGCACACCTCCAGCCCCAAAACACGACTCTGATGGGACTCGAACCCACAACCTTTGAATACCTTCCTTGTTTCCTAGAAGTCCAACGCGCTATCCGTTGCGCCACAGAGCCTTGTTGGTACAGTGACTGTCAACTCTAAACCTACTAAGTCCAGGAGACTCTGGGCTGGAACCAGGACCAGGAGAACCTGGACTGGGAGTCATGACACTCTGGAGAACATTGTTCTGATCGTCCATCTACTGAGCGTGTGCAGAACTGCTGTTTGCTTCAGCCACCATGTTCATGACCAGCAGCAGCGTTTCTCCACGGGTCTGATCCTCAGACTGCTCAGACCCAGAGGTGTCAAGAAAGTACTTTCCCATGCCATGTTTTCCATGTACCCAGTCAGTTCTCGAAGAGCTGGGCTGATTGTGATCACCTGGGCCCAGAACTGTTTGTTGCAGGTGCTTCAAATCAGCCCAGCCCTTTGTTAACTGACTGGGCACAACAAAAACATGGCATGGGAAAGTACTTTCTTGACACCTCTGCTCAGACCCGAACCCGAACCCCGCTTCTGCCTGTTGACACGGCGACAGATCCCGAGCATTTTCGCTAAGTTTCACCTCGGGATTCAAAAAGTTGTGTTTTCCGTGACTTTGAGCACTGATGTGGTCATAGACGGATTATCATCACCAACCCTGGACACAAACTTGTCATGGGCCCACAGCCACCATACAAACAGAGTGTGCGTCACACACACAACACTGGGCAATACACAACCACAAAGAAAAGCTCTGGCGCTGTCCACAACACTCGGCCCAATGATCCATCTACATATATCAGCATTGATGCACGTACCAGGCCACCTAACAATAAAACACACCTCAAATAAAATACACCAAAACTTACCTAAACTGCCGGCTTTTTCCTGGCCTTCCTCGAGGAAAAGTCCAGGATAATGTCATTGAAATCCAAATCTCGGACCAGTTCAGCTTCTATGGCAGGGGTCGGCAACTTGAGTTGGAAGTGGGCCAATTTTTGTTTGGGCACTTGTAATGTGGGGGAGGGGGTGCTTGCACATGCACACTTCATCGAAGATTGTTTTTTCCAATCTAAACAACTATCCAATCTTGAACGTTAAAACAATGGTGTCAGAAATTTCGTCATTTAAAAAAGTAGCTTGTATTTGTGACGGGTGGCTGCTTCACTCAGTAAAGTAAAAAAAACAAAACAAAACAACAATAAGCTGAATTATGACACAGCTGACAACAGCAGCCTGGAGTTACTGTGCTGCTGTCTTCAGTCACCAACTTGTTAAATAACTGACTTTTAAGACAAGAATGTGTGTGAAATGTGGAAAGAACATTTTAATAAATAATTATAATTCTGTATTGCCAACAATTTAGAACCATTTCAATGTTGTGAATGATCGCTTTTCCTTAGAAACGAACATATAGAAGCGTCGACTGTGAGTTTTTACAAATGTTTGATAAGACCTGTGATCTGAAAAGAGCCTGAGGAACCTGAACGCCTCACAGCTGCAGCTTCACTCCTGAAGATCCCTGAAGATCAAGATGATGAGAAAACAACAACGGAACAGTAAACAGCCGCTAAACCAGAAATTAAACCTACCAGAACAATGTTTCCCTCGTTCTCTCCAAGCCACCGCCTCGCCGCTCAGATGCTTCCTCTCAGAACTGAACTGTCCATCAGTAACAACTTTTCCTGTTCTATCCAAGACGCTCAGCTTTTAAATCTTCTTTCCACCGTCTCAGAAGTTGAGATGCGTCCCGTCGACTGATGTTTTCGCACGAAGGAAACATTCAAATCCAGCTAGTTTGTCGGTGGCTAACAGCTAAGCTAACAGTTGACTGAGACGTTTAGCAGCAGGATGCTTTTACGAAGTGTCCCTGAACACAGCACAGCGCTGCGCGGTTCAGGTTGTTCACTGAATCAGAGGGTTCCAGGTGTTTCACAGGTAATGAAGGCAGTTTAGAAGGAGATGGGTACTGACAGGTTAATGGACGGCGTTACTGCCTCCGTGAAGCAGCTGCCTCAGATTCTTAAAATCATCTGGCGGGCCAGACATTATCGTTCGTGGGCCAAAATTGGCCCGCAGGCCGCCAGTTGCTGACCACTGTTCTATGGCCATGAGTGATAGCTTTTGTTTTTCCGAACCGCTGAGCGTCCGCTTCTCCATTTTGAAAACAAACTGTTGTGACGTTGTACATACTTTTTTTTTTTTTTTGTTTTGGACAAAAAGAATAAATCAATAAAAATTTAAAAGCCTGGCCGAGGGCCCCTATTGGCTCTTGGGCCCTGGGCACATGCCCACTTTGCCCATGCAGTAATCCGTCTATGGATATGGTGAACAGACCCTCAGTGGACGGTCAGTCCTTATTGTGTCAGTTTGCAGACTTTGGCAGGACGAGCTGGCTCCTCCATCCTGGTAAATAGCACCTCCGTAGTATCAAGTTACATCTCCGTGGTGTTGAGTAACACCTCCATAGTGGTAAACGACTCCTCTGTAATGCCTCCATAGTGGTAAATAAACTTCCTGACACCATGAACGAACTTCAAGGGCCCAAAGCGAAGATCTGTACTTTGACTACTGATGACTTTAAGAGCGAAGTCTGACTGTGGGGAACTCGAACATTTGTTTGCCTTCTTTTCAGTGAAGAAGCTCAACATGTTGTCCTTCCTTCAGAGTCACTTGCGATGATGTTAAAGTTTTTATTGAATTCTTTGTGTATGGACATGACAGTTGATGGATAATATGGCTTTACCAGAAAAACCTCCAGTAATGGCAACATTTCTCAGGAAGACTAAAGTTTCTGCGCCGTATTTGAGCCTCACATCTCTGTGGAATGGATCCGATTCAGAGGACTAAGACGAATCACAACAAACCTGCTGGTGAAGCTTTCAGTCTGATCCAAGATGATTTTCTGGGAGTTATTTTGTCCATACTTTGGTTTTTGACATTGAACTTGTCGTGAAAAACTGCTCTGGTGCTGAAACCACAGAATCCAGCAGGCTGTTTGTTTTCTTGCTGTGTTTGAGTGTGGAAACTATGTGGTGGGGTGACACATTCTGGCTCTGAATGAGCGATAAGCTGAACTGGAAAGAATTGAGCGCAGCACGCCGCTCCCGCTGCCAGGGCGGCGGGTTTGATTCCCTCCACAGTGGTTTCGCATCGCGATTTTTGGGGGTGAAAACAACAGCTGCTGCGCTCATACGATCCAGCAGATTCTTCATGTTTCTCAGAGAAAACACACACACACACACTCACAGAGTGACTGCTGGAGTGTCACGCTTGTTTGATCCAGCTGCTGCAGAACTTCTGCTGCAATGCATTCTGGGAGTTTTTCCATACCAAGAGCAGAGAAGTGCGTTTTGGCTTTGGTGTCAGATTTGAGGAAAGGCCGGCTCGTCTGACAGAGCGGTCTGTGTGTGTGTCAGGATTTTGCGTTTGTCTTTTTAGGCCAGTCGGTTTTTGGAAACATACTTTTATTTCGCCAGCATGCATCAGAAGCGTCCAGTAACCAAGTTATGTTTAAAAACCACTACAAAAGCAAAATAGTTCCGAACAAACTAACTGAACATTATTGAAAAACAAAATGTGACAAAACCTCAGTTCAGGAACCTGGAAGAGGTCTGAGCGTTGTTCTGCAGAGACGTCAAATTGAAGTTAGCAAACTGTCCTCAAGTGTTTCAGCCTTGTAATAATATCTTTTACCACAAGGTGGTACAGTGAGTCACAATGAAACCAGCCTGAACTCAAAGTTAAGTTACCATGGTAACTGTCCAGCTGGGTGGTCTGTCCATTGGAATGTCTGGTTGCACTACAACGCAAACAACTGATGGCCTGTCATGCTAACTGTGCTGTTTTCATTGAAAGTTTTGTAAAACATGAAAACGATGCATTTTCACTTGATTGTCCCGTTAACTGGGTCTTGGAAGTCCAGGACCAGGAAGTCCAGCGAGCCCTACGCTGTGCCGAAGTGACGGCAGCTCGTTCAGTTGCTCGGAGAAACGCCAAACTTCACGTCTGAAATGTGTCTCTGGTCGTTCCAAGTCCACAGATCTGCTCGGAACCTTCAGGAAAACCCAGAACAGCTCGGCTCAGCTCCACTGAGCTTCCTCTTTGTTTTCACTGCAGATTGAAACCATGTGGAGTTACATTTTTTTTCAACAACTTTCAAAGAAAGAACACCATAAAGAGAGAGAGTCCGAACAATAGAAGTGAGTCTCAGGATTTCTCAAAGCCTGGTCTTTATGTGTAATCATCTATATAAAATTTAAACTCTTTCAGGCACAATGAAGTAATAAACATCAAGATTTTTTTCAGGATAAATGAGGCTGTTAAATTTCTCCCGCTATGATGTTAGATGAACGCATGAACCTTAAATTATCAAAATGTAGGAAAAAGGTTCAGTGGGTCCAATCACAAGTTCTCAAAAGCTCATTTTGTTTTCGGGCTTGACTGTCAGGAGAAATAAACACACAACACACAGACTGGTGTCTTAAAAAGACGTGTGGAGTCCGGCGGGTCCTTCCTGGTCTTATGGGACACGATGTGAAACCAAAGATTTCAGCACCTGTGAGTGATCCGACAGAAGAGCAGCAGTCAGGACCATTTTGCTCTCGACTGATCCCGACTGGGTGCTCTTCGGTTCTCTTCCACCTCCTGTTCTCACGTCTGCTTTGGATTAACAGAATGAGAGCTGTCACTGTTTTCTCTGAAACTGCTCTCCTCTCCGCTTGCTCGGCGTTGACGCAACCGATATTTAGTGACCTCAACTGGCCCTGAAATAAAATGTGTGCGGATGATTTGAAAACTCATCGGGAGTCGCCGTCAGTTTCCATTTCACTGCACTACGAAAAGTCAAACTCAGAAAGTCTCGTTCCACTGGACTGAAGATAAATCCATCCATCCATCTTCAACCGCTGCTCCGGGACCGGGTCACGGGGTCAGTAGGCTAAGCAGAGATGCCCAGACTTCCTGTCCCCAGACTTCCTGTCCCCAGACTCTTCCTTCAGCTCTTCCTGGAGGATTCCGAGTAGGGCTGCAACTACTGCTCGAGGAACTCGAGTACCTTGAGTACAAAAAATGATCGAGGCAAATTTTATACCTTGAGGCTTCGTTTAATTAACCTCATGTGGCGATGAGGTGCGCGCACGTTTGTGTGTGAGGGAGACACAGAGAGATGTGGTGTGTGCGTGTGTCACCCGGATTGTTGTGATTGACCGACATATCTAAGCGATGCCGGACCGGGTACTGACACCTGTCCCGTCATGAATTCCTGTCCGCTGGGGTCCGAGCGGATCGATCCGCGGACGTCCGCGTTGCGTGTACGTGCCGGTCGCGCCGGTAAACACTTGCGTCAGAGCTCCACAGCAAACAAACCGTGCAGTAAAGTGACACTGAAGCCATCAGGCTGTTGCTTCCAGAGAATGGACAACTGGTAGACGGAGGAAGCAGACTGTCGGGAGGCATGAGAAGGTCTGCCGACAGAAGTGAAAGTGAAAGTGTAATCGCTCGGGTGCCGCCTGTTTTCTGTTCAGAAACAGAAAAGGCTAAATAAACTGTAATACTAAATGATGATAGACTAACAATGTATGTGCTTCATTTTCTATAAATAATCTGTAATAAAAGAGCAGATAAACAGTCTGGAGCAACAGAAAAGCTCCCCGAGGATGCGTGGATCAGTGCGCATGTGTGGAACATGCACCACGCAGGCCCAAAATGTAGAGTACTCGATTACTCCAAGAAATAATCAACAGAGTTCTCGATTCTAAAAATACTCGATAGTTGCAGCTGTAATCCCGAGGCGTTCCCAGTCCACCGCAGAGACATCGTCTCTCCAGTGTGTCTTCGCTCTTCCCCGGGGGCCTCCTGCTGCTGGGACATGCCTGGAACTCCTCCCCAGGGAGACTCCATACTAAACAGATGCTGAGCCTCCTCAGCTGCTCCTCTGGATGTGGAGGAGTAGCAGCTCTACTCCGAGCTCCTCCCTGGTGACTGAGCTCCTCACCCTGTCTCTCAGGGAGCACCCAGCCACCCTACGGAGGAAGATCATTTTATTTTCATTTTGGTGCTGTTGGAGCTGTTCTTGCTGTTGGTGCTGTTGGAGCTGTTGGAGCTGTTCTTGCTGTTGGAGCTGTTGGTGCTGTTGGAGCTGTTGGAGCTGTTCTTGCTGTTGGAGCTGTTGGTGCTGTTGGAGCTGTTGGAGCTGTTCTTGCTGTTGGTGCTGTTGGTGCTGTTGGAGCTGTTGGAGCTGTTCTTGCTGTTGGTGCTGTTGGTGCTGTTGGAGCTGTTGGAGCTGTTCTTGCTGTTGGTGCTGTTGGTGCTGTTGGAGCTGTTGGAGCTGTTGGAGCTGTTCTTGCTGTTGGAGCTGTTCTTGCTGTTGGAGCTGTTGGTGCTGTTGGAGCTGTTGGTGCTGTTGGAGCTGTTGGAGCTGTTCTTGCTGTTGGTGCTGTTGGTGCTGTTGGAGCTGTTGGAGCTGTTGGAGCTGTTCTTGCTGTTGGAGCTGTTCTTGCTGTTGGAGCTGTTGGTGCTGTTGGAGCTGTTGGTGCTGTTGGTGCTGTTGGAGCTGATGGAGCTGATGGAGCTGATAGAGCTGATGGAGCTTTCAGAGGCTCATTGAGAAACCTCTGAGTCTGTGAGGCATTCAAGTGACGCGGGACATTAAAGAGAGAGATGGGGAGTGAGTGAGTGAGTGAGTGCAGACGGGTGGGGGTGGAGGGGTGGAGGGGGTGAGGAAGGAAGCTGTTAAAATATGTCTATCTCTCTCACTCTCTCTCTCACACACACACACACACACACACACACACACACACACACACACACACACGCGCGACCCTTTCCTCGATGTGAAGACTCCTGTTTTCACACTTCACTTTCTTCTTTGTGTCCGTTCCAACACACACACACACACACACACACACACACACACACACACACACACACACACACACACACACACACACACACACAATGTTCATTGCGTCCCAGCTTCCTGCCCCTGGTTCTCATGATAGAGTCAGATGGTTGGACTGATGGTGGAGGGACGGATGAGCCTTGTCCTCCTCTCTGTCCCTCGCCGTCTTTCTGTCCCTCGCCGTCTGTCTCCCTGCCGCTGCTCGTCTGCAGCTCGTCGGACCTCAGTGCAGTGAAGTAGTGTGTCGGGAGGTGACCTCAGCTCGCCGCTCTCCTGGATCCACTGACCTGCTTTCTTCAGCGCTGCGTCTCTGTCCAAGAAAGGAGAGAAAATAAGAAAACCCCCTTCCACACACACACACACACACACACACACACACACACACACACACACACAGCTGAATAGTGTCATGTGAGAGCTATGCTGGATGATGTAGTCTCTCTGGGCTTGTTATGTCTACATCTGGTGCCGTGTGTGTGTGTGTGTGTGTGTGTGTGTGTGTGTGTGTGTGTGTGTGTGTGTGTGTGTGTGTGTGTGTGTGTGTGTGTGTGTGTGTGTGTGTGTGTCTGATTCCTGAGGTCAGCTCTTTAAAACCTCTGCTTTCAGAGCTGATTCAGCTTTATGAGATTGATTAATGAATGGAACCAAATAAACGAGTAAAGCTGTAAAAAAAAAGGCCCGACTGACCTGTTTCCTCTTTTATCTTTTATCTTTCTTTGTTTTTTTCTTTCTTTCTTCATTTCTGTCTTTCTCTCTTTCTTTCTGTTTCGTGTGTGAGCAGGTGGTCATAATGTAATGGCTGATCGTGGACATGAGTCAGTGTCTGGTGTCTTCGTCCCCCTGAAGACAGACGGTCTTCATCCGTCTCAGGCTCAGATTCAATCCTCATTTCCGAGGAAGAAAAGACGACAGACCTGCAGAGTTCAAAGAAAGAGGAGCAGAACCTGAAGCCTCCTCCTCCTCCTCCTCCTCCTCCTCCTCCTCCTGCTCCTCCCCCTCGTCCCCCTCCTCCTCGTTCTTCTCTTCCTCTTCATCCTCCTCCTCCTCCTCCTCTTCCTCCTCCATCATCAGTTTATTTAAGCAGCATTTCTCAGATACCTCACAGTCAGCTGCTCTTCATCACTCAGTTCTGCAGCTCTCTCTCTCTCTCTCTCTCTCTCTCTCTCTCTCTCCCTCTCTCTCTCTCTCTGATGAAAAACAGGCCCCCGGCCTCTTGTCCCACAGATGAGGGCATTCAGGGTTCAGGGGTGAGCTGGGCCCACTCGGGGTGAATCTGGGTCATTCGGGGTCACTTGGGGTCACCAGGGGTCACCAGGGGTCACTGGGGTTCAGGATCAGGTTCAGGAGGAAACACTGAGCTCACCTGTCAGGACCCGTTTGATTGACAGCTGCAGGAGCCAATCAGAGCGCGGAATCAAAACTCCTGCTTTCATTCTTTTCTTTGTATTGATATTCGATTTGCTCCAGACTTTATTCCCGTCTTTCTTCTGTGTTTGATTCTCAGTCAGATCTTCGACGTCGCCGTGTCGTCTCCACGTCTCCTTCTGTCCTCACTCCTCCCAGTCTTCATGTCTCCAGAATGCCCTCTGGGCTCTTCCTGGACCCGTCGGTCCTTCCCCTCCTCCTCCTTGACCCTCTTTAGGTCCCGGCGCTGGGCTTCCTCTCATCCCTCCGACCTCCCGGCTCTTGTCTCGGCGTCTGACGTCATGTGAAATGAATTTGTGGGCTGCAGCTCCTCCGTTTCCTCGAGTTGTTCTCAGATAGACATCGGAGCTCCGGCTCCGGTTTCTGCCCGGCAACCGGGCCGCGGCTCCAGGAAGCCAGAAACAAACGGCGTGCGAGTCGCTGGAGGTCAGCGCCTTATCGCCAAAGCTCTCCGCGGGGAAATAAGCTCCAACACCCCTCCAGCTCTGATTTATTCACCCTGAACTTCAGGGACAGAGAAGAGAGGAGCAGCGGCCAAGTCAAACTCCTCATGCCTCATTTTATCCGCTCTGAAAACTGATTCACGGCCCTCCAGACGGAGTCCAGCCAGACTTCAGGCCATTGTTCAAACCGAGGAGTCAGATTAGAAAAACACTCAAGTGTCAGAAGTGAAGTCTGCATCCAACACAGGGCCAGCGTGAAGTTACTGAAAACCAAAAAATAATCTCTTCAGGGCTCTCTTCTTTGCTGCATTCTTTTGGAAGTTTGCAGGTTCGAATCCCACTGCTGAAAGCTTCCTACCAATCTGGATGTCAGAGGAGGAAGATGCTCTGTAATCTGGATATGGGTTGAAGTTCCATCGGTTGGTGTGGTGTGATAGTCTGATCGGGATGCCAGCTGACTCACTCTCTCTCAGCATCCACTCGTGTGTAAGCTGAATATCTGACATTCTCTGTAATCTGATTACTTTGTGTGTTCAGTGATCTGCTGGAGGACTTAGAGAGGAGTCCTCACGCTGCCGCCATCGCAGAGTGCTTCGTAGAGCGGGTGAGTATTGTGTGTGTGTGTGTGCGTGTGTGTGTGTGTGTGTGTGTGTGTGTTGCTGTTATTTGACAGGAAACATGACTGTGAACTCCAAACACCCTGTAAACCGACTGAAAGGCTCCGCCCTCGATTCACTAAAAGACCAAAACACCGTCCTGTGAACCAGAGCAACACCCAGTCAATGACCTGTGTGTGTGTGTGTGTGTGTGTGTGTGTGTGTGTGTGTGTGTGTGTGTGTGGCATGGCTGGACTTGGAGTCTCTCCTAGATGGTAGTTTTACTGTCCCGTTTCTGTAATTTTTCTGTCCTGTTTCTGTAGTGTTTCTGTCCTATTTTTGTAGTTTTTCTCTTGTTTCTGTAATATTTCTGAAGTTTTTCTGCTGTTTTCTGTCCTATTTCTGTATATTTTCTATTGTTTTTTTGTCTTGTTTCTGTCCTTTTTCTCTAATTTTTCTGTCCCGTTTCTAAAGTTTTTGCTGTCCTGTTTCTGTAGTTTTTCTGTTGTTTTCTGTCCTGTCTCTGTAGTTCTTCTGTCCTCCTATTTCTGTAGTTTTCTGTAGTTTTTCTGCCCTGTCTCTGTGGTTTTTCTGTCCTGTTTCTGCAGGGGGTTTTTTTTCTGGCCTGTTTCTGTAATTTTTCTGCAGATTTCCAGGTTGGAGGGTTTTACTGTTCAGACTGAAGCCAAACGTCCAGTGAATATTAGATCAAACTGCTGCGGTTATTTTAGGAACCAGACACAAGGAATCAACATGATGCTGGACCGTCTGAAATCCCGACTAACGGAGAAGAGACGTAGCTTCTTACTGACTGACGGAGAAGAGACTTAGTTTCCTCCTGACTGACGGAGAAGAGGTGAAGCTCTGTCAGGCTGAAATCACATTCTGGTGAAAATGACGGAGGGGACACGGAGCTGATCCTGATCCTGCTCCACCCGACTCAGAGTGTTTTCAGTAACGTCAGGAGGAGGAAGGTGATGGACGACTGATCAGAATTATTGAACCCTGACAGAGAACCAAATCCTTCAGTCTGGAACTTCAGTCGTTTTCCACAGTGACACATCAGTTCTGATGGATCTGTTTCTGATTGATTTTGTCTTCTGTTTTCTTCAGAGTGAAGCCTTTGACATCTATACGCTGTACTGCATGAACTACCCAAAGTGAGTACACACAAACACACACGCTCAGTCTTGTATTTCTATCCTTGTGGGGACCGTCCATTGACTCCCATTCATGTCTAGCCCCTAACCCTGACCCTTACCCTAACCCTAACCCACACCACAACAAAGCCTAACCCTAAAGAAATGTTTTTGCACTTTTACTTTTTTCAGTAACAACAACATGGTCAAGAAAACACTGTTTCTCCTACTTAGGACCGGAAAAAGGTCCCCACAAGGCACGTCGTTCCACGTTTTGCTATCCTTGTGGGGACATTTGGCCCCAACAAGGATAGAAATACAAGAACGCGCACACACACACACACACACACACACACACACACACACACACACACACACACACACACACACACACACACACAAACTTGGTGTTTCCTGGGTGGACGTCTTGCCGCCGTCTTGACCTTCATGAGGTGGAACAAAGAGGTGTGGCCAAGCCGTCGGTGTGTTTGTGGTTTGGCCCGCCTCTCCTTTGCGCTCCAGCTCGGATGGTCGCTGTTGGACGGCCTTGAACGAAGCAGTCCAGAGGTGAACTTGGGTTACAGCTGAGAGTGAGAGAGGGAAGATAGAGAGAGCAATCAATGTGTCCTTGAATTTTCAGGGAGATTGTTTAGTCTTCCAGGGGCACCAAACACAATCAGAAGGTTCTTGTTTTGGCGGAAGGAGCCGTTTGACCTTCCTTTGCTCAGTTCTCCACATTTCAGACAAAAGCTGGTTTTAACCCTCTCAGTGATGGTGACATCCAACTTGCGTCTCAATCGTCCATAACCCAAATTGTCCAACAAGAGTTCTCAATAACGGTCAGTCTCAGCTTTTGCCCGTTGATTTGAAAAGACCGTCCTCCCTTGGACGTCTTTTGTGACGGCGGTCTTCTTAATCCTCCAGAGGATCAGGTCGCAGCACAAGCCAATCAGCAGCAGGCCGATCATCATAAATCTGAAAATGTAATCATCCACAATGACCTGGACGGACAGGGGTCCAGGCATGTGACACCCCTCCACTTCTCCCGGGCGTCCATCACATACCCAGCATGCCGAGTCCGGCTCGGACAGGCAGGATCCTGCTCCTCTGCTCTTTGTTGAAAAACTCATATCAATTGCGTAGAGAGACCAGAACGAAGAACAGCTGGAGCAGAGTGTGTGTGTGTGTGTGTGTGTGTGTGTGTGTGTGTGTGTGTGTGTGTGTGTGTGTGTGTGTGTGTGTGTGTGTGTGTGTGTGTGTGTGTGTGTTTCCTGCTGTCACACATGGTCAACAAAACAACACTTTGCTTTTCATTCTGCTTCAAACGGCCTCATTCCAGCATTAAAGTGTTTCTTTTACTTTGATGATTTTTTTTATGGAGAAAAACTGAGCTGACGGATGGAGGCGGACGTCACGCAGCCAACTGGTCTCAAAATGAAAAGCTTGTCATTCGTCGTGTCAGCAGAGCCTGATAGCGAAGAGTAAACAGGAGCTTAGTTGTTGATAATGAATAAAGACAATAGCATGCTAATGCTAATGCTAACAGGGAGCAGTCAGACAGCAGCTGTGCAACTCTTTTAATATCAGTTCATAGAAAGCCGTAAGCGAGTTTTAAGACCTGTGTGTGTGTGTGTGTGTGTGTGTGTGTGTGTGTGTGTGTGTCTGTGTGTGTGTCTGTGTGTCTGTGTGTGTGTGTGTGTGTGTTCAGTGGAAATAATAGGTCAAACACTGATACGACTGACACTGATTCGATTCGAGCCAGTAGTGGTTTTATTGTTGTCTGATCGCCACGAACCGCGTTGAACTTGAAACACTGAACGTTCTGATCACCTCCCAGGTCCTGAGCAGGAAGTCAGGACTGACCTGCAGTGAATCGGAGGACACGTGTTCAGTCGCTCCTCCAGTATAACACACCAGCTACTGCAAGGCCTTGCAAACAGAAGAGCTCTGTCGGTGGACTGGGAGGGGTCAGCACAATGCATCTGGCTAAGCTAACCGGCTAGCTCACCAATATGTGACTCACGCTGTCTTGCTAAGCTACCCTGCTGTGTCGCTAAGCTAACATGCTAACAGGCTGTTCCATTCCTGCTGTTGGAGGTTCCGTCAGTGTTCTCCTCTGAGGAAGCATCTGGATCTTATTGATCCAGTCGGGCAGAAAGCAGCAGCTGCTCGCCGGCCGCCGTCGTCCCAGGCTTCGGCTGATCGCCAGCGGCCTTCCTGGAGAGGATTCCTCCACACCTCTACCTCCAGACGACCGGCAGAGCCTTTTCTTCAGCCGGACACAAGCTTTAGGCCTCGTTTCCATGGCAACGTCGTTTTTCTAGAGTTCAGTTCATGAGAGAGCAGATGAGATGATGGGAACACTCCAGGCCTGCAGAACCAGACTCTGAGGAGACTGTCTGAAGCTCTGGCTCCTGTGCTGGTCCTGTTCCACTCTGCAGGAACAGACCCCGGCCCAGTTCAGTTTGAAACCAAACATGTTCATACTTTATAGTTTTCAGTCTGACCGACTCAACTGTGGAGTTCCCTTCCGTTGTGTCCTGTAAGCGTTGGGCCTGTTACTGCGTGACCGTCAGGACTGCACCACATCTGGGACCTGACATCTGGACATTTACCCCTCTGAAATCTGGACCCAGTCCCTCTGAATCCAGCCTCCGCCCACCACTTGAGGGTTTGGGCGACTGTGACTCATTTGGAAGAGCTGTCATCTCACAATCGGAATGTCGTTGGTTCAATTCCCCATTGGTCAGCATGTTGTAGTGTCCTTGAGCAAGACACTGAACCTCAAACTGCTCCCAGTAGACCGAGAACGGAACCAGGACTAGGAGCAGGACCAGGGCCAGCAGCAACATTTCTGCTGCTTCCAATGAGTCGGAGCTTGAGAAAGTTTCCTTTTAACCCGTTTCCACGGATGCAGAGTCGGACCGTTTTGTAAAAAGTTCCATTTTGGGAGACGTTGTCAAATAGTTGTGTTTTCAGGGGCTCAGAACACTGTAAAATAAACCGACGCTCAAAATGCAATCAAAGTTTAGTGTTTTCTCTTCAAACTTCCTGTAAATGGTATCGTTCCTGTTGACTTGTACCGAAGTGGAACAGTTCTCGTCTCTAGGTTGGTTGTGGGATGGCTCTGGATCATTGTGGGCTGGTTCTGGGCTGGTTCTAGGTTGGTTGTAGGTTGGTTCTGGGCTGGTTCTGAGTTGGTTGTGGACTGGTTCTGGGTTACTTTTAGGCTGGTTTTGGGTTGGTTCTGGGCTGGATCTGGGTTAGTTGTAGGCTGGTTTTGGGTTGGTTCTGGGCTGGATCTGGGTTAGTTGTAGGCTGGTTTTGGGTTGGTTCTGGGCTGGATCTGGGTTAGTTGTAGCCTGGTTTTGGGTTGGTTCTGGGGTGGGTCTGGGTTCTGGCCTGAATGGATGTTTCATTTTGGTTACGGATGAAAGAAATGACCAACGAAGTGGACCTGGAGTCCATCTCTGAAGCTTCGTAGGAGAGTCTGAATGCTGCAGGAAGAACCATACATCAACTTGAGTCCCAAACACGAACCTGGATTTTCCCATGATGCTTTGCTAATGACAGACACTGTTACACCACTGTGTAGGACTGAGGGAAGGAGACTCTGTTTCTCCTCTGTTCTGTTGGAGCCTCTCCTCCACCTCCTCCAATCCCTCTGGACTCTGCAGCTCATCAATCTGCAGCGTTACGGCTGCAGTCACATCCGACTGGAGTCTGGCGGTGCGAACGGCCTCCGCAGCCGGACTCCCTCCGGAGGATCTGCGTCTGCGAATGTCGTTTTCACAATGCTCACGACACGCCGGGATGTTCGGGGATCCGAAGCCTCTCACTGGAGCCACATTCCTGCAGCCCCTTGGCTCGTTTTTGTTTTTTTATTAATGCTGAATAGCAAAACCGAAGAAAGACCCGGGGATCGTGTTCCCGGTGGGGCGAAACCGGAGTTCACCAAATCTGCAACCCAGCAGATTTCCCTCAGCAGCGGAAAAATGCAGAGCAGAAGCCGACCGAGCCCTGAAGCCTGCTGCTCTGGTTCTTGCATTAGCGCCCGTCTCACCGCGAAGCAGCCGACTGCTCAGAACAGCTTCATCAGAGGGGACCGAGGAGGACGAGCCCCAAGACACTGAGGAGGATGAGCCCCGAAACACCGAGGAGGACGAGCCCCGAAACACCGAGGAGGACGAGCCCCGAAACACCGAGGAGGACGAGCCCCGAAACACCCAGGGAACCGAGGAGGTCGAGCCCCAAGACACCGAGGAGGACGAGCCCCGAAACACCGAGGAGGACGAGCCCCGAAATACCGAGAGAACAGAGGAGGACGAGCCCCAAGACACCGAGGGAACCGAGGAGGATGAGCCCCGAAATACCGAGGAGGACGAGCCCCGAAACACTGAGGGAACCGAGGAAGACGAGCCCCAAGATACCGTGGGAACCGAGGAGGACGAGCCCCGAAAGACAGAGGAGGACGAGCCCCGAAACACCAAGGGAACCGAGGAGGATGAGCCCCGAAATACCGAGGAGGACGAGCCCCGAAACACTGAGGGAACCGAGGAAGACGAGCCCCAAGATACCGTGGGAACCGAGGAGGACGAGCCCCGGAACACAGAGGGAACTGAGGAGGACAAAAAATGAACGAATAGAGACGAACCGCAGGAGCTCTAACGCTGTCATCCAGATTATAGAGCATCTTCCTCCCTGTAACATACAGACTATGGAGTCACACAGAGCTGACATCTTTTTTCCAAAACATGAAGTAGAACATTTCTTAAGGAGTTACATTTTGTCAGGAGTAACTAATACTCTAATCCGCACTGGTCCCTCCTCAGACAGTGAATCCACTGAAGGTCTGATCCTGGAGACATGAAGAGGATCTGTTCCTGTCTCCAGGTGGACAGAGGCTTCTCCGGCAGACGGAGACGGAGAGCTGTGGCCGGGGAGAAGAGAGGCCTCAGAGCCGAACTGTAATCCGGAGTCCTGTTACGACGTGTGATTGGTGGAGCGGAGAAGACGCTGGACGAAAACGAGAATGTCTTCAGAGTGTGGATGTGTGTGTGAGTGTTGGACAGGAGGTGAACAGAGGCTGCAGCTGCAGGATGTCTCTGCGGGTCGAGTTGGACGGGAGGAACGTCTTCTCGTACCGGCCATGTGCTTCAGATTCTCCATGCAGAGTGAAGGTTTCTCACATGACAGATTACAGCTTCATTTCTCTGTCTGAGCCGCAAATGGCCCGTTTCAAGTCCAGCAGGACCCGGAGTCCTGGACGGCCTCCATGTGACGTCCCAGATGAGGACGGGAAAGAACCGTCTCTCCAGGCAGGGCAGGAAGCTTCCAAAGTCACATGACCGGCAGAGACGTGCCGTTTTTCTCCAGGTGAACACAGATCCACTTTCCACTGGAGAGGACGGTGGAACTTGCTGAAACCGGTCCAGTCTACAGCCGAACCCACAAAGCAGTTAAATATGAAACCAGCGCAGACGGACTTCGGTCCTGCGTCTCGCCTCTGTCCTCAATACCAGCTGGAAACTGGGACTCTGTTGTTGGTCTCTTTGGAAACTGTAAATGTATTTTATTAATGTACTGATCTGAAATATAAACGACACGGGTTTAGAACTGGCGCCCAGGGCTCCGTCCTGCTTCTGTCCTCTCTGGCGAAGCGTCCTCAGCTCTTGTCATGTTGACTCTGAGCAGCAGAAGACGTCCAATGTCTGGAGAAGACATTACTCTGAATTCCTTCTGCTCTTCCTGTGATTAACGTCTATCTGGAGAAACAGACCTTCATGTCTTCACCTCGTTACCGTCACGTCTTCCTCCTCCTCCTCCTCCTCAGTAGGCTGTCCAGGTTTGTGGGACATGATCAGAGAAGACGTTGGCTGAACTGTCTGTCTCTGTGGACGCTCGTTTTTTTCAACTGGACGTCCATCAGTTTCCTCTGGAGTCATTTGACTTACCGCTAAAGTTAAAAATAATGTTACAGGTTTGTTCTAACTGTCTGTCCCCCTGTCTCTCCGTCTCCCCTCTCTGTCCCCTCTGTCCACAGCTCGGTGGCAGTACTGAGGGAGTGCATGAAGAACGAGACTCTGGTTCGTTTCTTCCAGGAGAGACAAGCGACTCTGAACCACTCGTTACCTCTGGAGACGTACCTGCTCAAGCCTGTGCAGAGGATCCTCAAATACCACCTGTTACTGCAGGTAATCCTTAAAAACCACCTGTTCCTGCAGGTAATCCTCAAGCATCTTCTGTTACTGCAGGTCATCCTCAAATTCAGGCATTCGTCCGCAGTACACACACATCACAGAAGAGTTCTTGTACATGTGAGTGTGGTTCTCTCTGGTTCTGCCTCCCGGGCCTGTTCTTGACGGTCGCTGCGACTCCAGGAATCGGGTTGTGTGTGTCTGTAGGGAGGAGTTGTGTGTTCTCTGGTTGTGTGTGTCCTGCTCTGTCACGTCTCCAGTGTGTGTAATGACCCTGTTGTTTAATCCTGTGAGGTTTGGTGTGGGACGGCCGTGGCGGTCATGTGTTTGAGGTTGGTTTTGTTTGTAACGGTGACCCTGCTGTGCACGGTCCAATTCAAACCTCTAAATACTCCCAATTACTGGATTATTTAAACCTGAAATATTCCCCACTGCTGCATTTCAACAATAAATAGCTCCTTTTACTGCAGGTCACCCAACAAATACTCCGAAATACTGCAAATTCACCCTGAAATACTGCAACTGAAACCCCCTCTGACTGCAGACGATACCGTGAACGCTGAAGTGACTTCCAGAGCTCTCCACCGCTCTCCGGGTCTGGCGGTCTCGGCTGAAACCCCCTCAGACTTCTTCGGATCTTTGTTTTCTGAGCTCGGGTCAAACATGTGCCGGGATTTTCCCAGAATCCTCGGCTGCTCCTCTCTCCTGATTAACCACCATTGTTTGCAGCTCAGAGAGTAACTGGCGTGTTTGACAGGGAAATTCTAGCATCTGTGCGGATCTGCGTCACGGCCGCGGCCCGACGTCACCAAACACAAACAAGCTTCACTCGGCCTTCACCTCTGAGTAAACAGACTAGTTAGTCCTGAACTCCGCGCTCTCCGCCGACGCGGTACACAGTAATCTGTTACTCTGACTCAATAACTGACGACCATGGTGGCATGTTACATTGACTTCTTCTCAACAGTCTGGTAATCAGATTACAATCGGGGATTGTAATCAACCTTGATTAAATTCTACTACTGACAACGACTTATCATGAAATCTGAGGTTTCAGTAACTGTAACTAAATCACAGGAAGATGGTTTCAAGGCCTTGTTGTAATCAGACTACATTCACATTGGCTGTAATCAGATTACCTTCTGTACCACTTCCTCCAGCCCAGGCTAACACCCGACTCTGGCGGCCATTGTTAGCTTTAGCGTGATGCTAGCCACCGTTCTGACACGTGGCTGGTCTGTGTGTCGACGTCAGGAACTGTCCAAGCACTCGGACAAGAGCGGCCCCGGGTACGAGGTGGTGGAGGACGCCATCATCACCATGACGGCGGTGGCCTGGTACATCAACGACATGAAGAGGAAGCAGGAGCACGCCGTGCGGCTGCAGGTGGGCGGCAGAGACGGGGACGGCAGTGGGGACCCGGGGGGACGGCCCCGGGGGGACGGACCCGGGGGGACGGACCCGGGGGGACGGACCCGGGGGGACGGACCCGGGGGGACGGACCCGGGGGGACGGACCCTCAGAGCCTCACGGCCATTTAACAGACATGAAACTGTGAATGAAGTTTGATCACTGAAATGTGAACGACCCTGACCCTGACCCTGATCCCACGTGACCCCCAAGTTTTGCACTCATTTTTGATGCAAAAGAGGACAACAAACTTTCTATGAAAGAAAATTCTCACTTTCATCCTTTTTCTAGCCAAAAGTGTCTCACTGATGTCCCACCATTCGTCCCTGTTTGAGTCCCTCACATGTCCCGCCCTCGGCAGGAGATCGAGTCCCTGCTGGTGAACTGGAGCGGGCCGGACCTCAGCGGCTTCGGGGAGCTGGTTCTGGAAGGTTCCTTCAAGGTCCAGAGGGTTAAGAAGGAGCGGGCGTTCTTCCTCTTCGACAAGATGCTGCTGATCGCCAAGAAGCGGCTGGAACAGTTCGTCTACAGCACGCACATATTCGTACGCCAAAGATTTCACTTCATGACAGTTCATGATAATTACTGCTGACCGTGTGTTAGAGGAGGAAGATGCTCTATAATCTGGTTCGTTGCTCTGTGTGTGTGTGTGTGTGTGTGTGTGTGTGTGTGTGTGTGTCTGCAGTGTTGTAACCTGCTGCTGGTGGAGACGCTGAAAGACCCGCTGTGCTTCAGAGTGTCTGACCAGACCATCCCCAAACAGCAGCATGTGGTCCAGGTGAGTCCACAGGGTGAGAGGGTGAGACGTGAGGAGGGTGAGAGGGTGAGATGTGTTCACTCACATCTGCTGCTCTCGACAGACCAAAAACCAGGAGGAGAAACGTCTGTGGGTCCATTACCTCAAGATGCTGATCGTGGAAAACCATCCGGCCTCACTGCCACAGAAGGTGAGCACACACACACACACACACAAACACACACACACACACACCCACGCACACACACACACACACACGCACACACTCCACCCCCCTCATAAATCATTCTATTTAAGATTTTAACCGGACCTGGTTTTATCCAGTTTTATTCAGTCATGTCCGGTTATTGCTGCTGCTACTGTTGTTTCTGTTGTTGTTTTTGTTGCTGCTGCTGTTGTCGTTATTGCTGCTGTTGTTTTTGTTGCTGCTGCTGTTGTCGTTATTGCTGCTGTTGTTTTTGTTGCTGCTGATGTTGTTGCTGCTGCCGTTGTTGCTGTTGCGTTACCACACAGTACTGTTTCAGGATAAATCATGAGCTTCATCAGTAGTTTAGTGTTGGTTTCTGCCCTCTGCTGGTCACATGTTTTCACTGCAGTCTGAGTCAAATCAGACTAGAATTTCTTCTGAGGAGAGTAAACATAAACACAAACAAACAAACAAACAAGACAAAACCTCAGTTCGACTACACCATGGAACCTCTTTGTAATGTTTGCTCTCTGTTCTGAAGAATCTTCCGCAAGACCTTCAGTCGCTCACTGAGTTGTGTTTGTTTCAGGCCAGGCAGGTCCTGGGAGACACCTTCTGTCAGTGTGAGTACACACACACACACACACACACACACACACACACACACACACACACACACACACACACACACAGTCACACCTTTTTTACCATGAATTCCCCTGACTTCTCCTTGTGTGTGTGTGTGTGTGTGTGTGTGTGTGTGTGTGTGTGTGTGTGTGTGTGTGTGTGTGTGTGTGTGTGTGTTATAGCTCCTCAGTTTGACGAACACCTGAAGAAACCATCGGCTTTGCCGCGCCTGGACGATGTTGTCGGTCACCACCGAGGAAGACGACAGTCAGGTCAGCGTCAGTCTCACACACACACACACACACACACGCACGCACAGAAATACGAGAACGCACACACACACACACACACACACACACACACACACACACACTCCTGAACACACACTGTAACACACACTCACAAACACTGTGTGAGGAAACAAATATTTTCATCATTTTTTATGATCCTGTTGAATCACTTGATCTTTATCTAAACCTGATGGAACAAGAAAACATGAACACGATTGATGTTTCTAGACTGATTTACACTGTGATCTACTGTGATCTTCTGTGATCTGATGTGATCTAACGTGATCTAATGTGATCTAACGTGATCTAACGTGATCTAAAACAACTAAATGTAATCATCCATGTTCTAACATGATCTAACACAAACCTGATGAAGTAGGTTCCATCGTGACATAATGTGAGCTGACACATTCTAATGGAATATAATGTGATTTAAAGTGATCTAATGTGATCTAATGTGATCTAACTGGAGCTAATTTGATGTCACTTGATCCAGGGTGTCATCAAATGACAGGCTGAGTTTTTTACTCAGACGTCAGTACCTGATTACTTTGGTAAAAACACTCTCTTTTAGCTTTAGCATTAGCATTATCCCATGTTATTTTCTGCGGCAGCCGTTTCAGACAACTCCGGAAGAGACCGGTGAGTTGTTGGTTTAGACGCGAGCTTCAGTTTAGAACTCGAGAACACCCAAACCACAGTGGATCATCTCCGGTTACGGGTTAGCCACCGGTAAACTGGCTCCAGTGTAACGGAGTACCGTTTGTCCCCCGCAGAGCCTCCGGAGCTGCTCATGTACACGCCTGAGAAGTCCAGGAAGAGTCTACCGCTGCTGCTGGACGGAAACCTGCCGTACCGCCGCAGCAGGAGGCGCTCAGGTACCGGACTGGAACCAGAACCAGGACCAGAACCCGGACCAGAACCACCACCAGATCAGCCACGTTACTGATGAGACACATCGACTGAGCTGAGGGGATGCTAATGCTAATGCTAACAATAGAGACAGCGGCTCTTCAACTCTTTACCCTGACCACCACAGTAATGAGCTCAAGTAATGAGAGTGCAAGTAATCACATTACTGAGGGGCATCAGTAGGACTTTAATCATCTCCTTTAACAGACAATCAGCTGATGTTTGTTTGTTTGTTTGTTTGTTTGTTTTCTAGCTCCAGCCAAAGACATAGAAGCGGCCTTCCGTCCAAACGGTGAGGGAACCCAGATCATGTTCTGAGCTGCAGCTCCACCTGCAGGGGGTTTGTCCAGTGGACACTGCTCTGCCCCGACACCGGGCGGCGCTGTTGCTCCTGGAATCCACTCCTTCCATTTAGTTCAGTTTTCACTGTAAAGCTGCAAACAGCACAAGTTCAGGGTACTTTTCGAAAATTTGGAAAAAAAAAAACTGCTATATCTGAGAAAATAGAAGAGACGATGGAAATGAAAGACTTCTTCCAGAACCAAACTTAGAGGAGGAGAGTTTCTGCAGAACCTGGTCAGATGTTCTGCTGTTCTGTTCGGACTCAGAGCAGGACTCTGCATCCTTTATGACCAGAAGAGTCCCTTTCTGTGATTTTTCCACCAAATCAAATGTACCTGGTGCTCACAAACCTGTCAGGGATTTCTCTACATGTGTTTGGATTCCAAAGTATCAAAGTCTAATTCATCATTTCTTGTGACGCCTTGCTAACGTCTCGTCTCTTTGCTCTCATCTTTTCTTTTCCCATCGTCGACACTCTTCGTCGAACGGGATTCCTGCAGCTCTGAAGGTAAGACGGAGTTTGAGTGTTTGTTTAGTTGTTCTGAGTGCAGGAGGAGATGGAAGCGGAGTGGAAAGGTTCACTTTCAGTCACTGTACGGGTCGATCAGATTCCCGCAGCCTGCGTTCCTGTTGTGTTGCAGCAGGCGGGCAGCGACGGCGAGCTGTGTCCCGCCGACAGCCTGGGCTCGGCCGGCAGCAGCAGCACGCTGGCGTCCTCCGTCATCGAGGTGGAGGTGGAGAGGAGCGAGTCCAGCCTGACGCCACAGCTGAAGATGAACCCGGAGGGAGAGGTACTCGAACGCAACACGAACCCCTCCAGACCTGAAGCAACATTCACCGCTAAAACCGCTGTCAGACCAAACTTCCTCACACACGTCTGTGTTTTCATCCTGTTCTCACGAGGAGGAAGAGGATGAAGAGGAGCTGACCCCCCTCAGCCCTCCTCCAACTCTCTCCATCACAGAGGAGATCCTGGAGTTCATCAACCAGAGCAGAGCGAGGGAGGGACTCGGCGCCATCCAGGCAGACGCCGTGGTGAGGACCATCCCGTTCGCCTTCAGCTGCACAGCTCAGCGCGGAACATGCAGACGGTTACGGTTATTGGTCAGTTGGTTGGTCAGTCGGTCATGTTGGTGTTTGGCTTTTTGAATTGTCATCTTTCATTTGGTTTGTTGGTCAGTGGTCAGTCGATTGGTTAGTTGGTTGCTTAGTTGGTTGGTTGGTTGGTCAGTGGTGTTCGACTGGTTAAATCGTCCTCTTTGAATTTTTAATTTTTTTTGGTTTGTCAGTCGGTCAGTTGCTTCTTTTGTTGGTGATTTATTTAGAGGGTTGTCTTTCTGAGTTGATTGTCTTTTGTCTTTGTCTTTTCGTGTTTAGCTGGTGGAATTTTTGTCTTCAGTTTGGCCGGTCGGTCGGCCGGTCGGTCGATCGGTCGGTCGGTCGGTCGGTCGGTCGGTCAGTCGGTCGGTCGGTCGGTCGGTCGGTCGGCTGTTTGGTCACTCATGTTAATGGTTTTCTGGTTGATGAGTTTGTCAGGTGTATTTTGCGGCTTGGTTGTGGTTCACTCTGTTGAGTCGTCATGCTTTAGATTGTTTCTGTGTTTTTCTTTGTTGCTTTGATGTGTTTGTTGTGTTTCTATTTCGTTTGGTTGGTCTTGGGTGTTTCTGTAATTTTTTTTTATTTTTTTATTTTTTTCTGAATAGTTTTCTTGAACAGATTTGTGAGGTTGATGACCAGAAAAGCATCATGTTTTTGCATCGTTGTAACTTATTTTTCAGTTTTTTAACTCAAAATGTGCAATTATTTTTTGGTTTGTGTGTGTGTGAAGCAAGTTTCCCATTAAACATTGAATCATTTTGGTAGAAGAGTGTGTTGCTTGAACGTTTCTGTGTTTCTGTGTCTGCAGAGACATTTCCTTCTTCTTAGGATGGTGGAGGAATCAGGCTTTTATGAATGTATCTGAGTGTCGTGTGACGTTACATGTTTCAGAGTCGACTCAGTATTTTTCTTTGTGTTTTCTGCATGTTGGGAGGTGGCCTGGATGTCCTGCTCTGGCAGACACACATGGATCTGACAGTAATTTGCGTGTGATTTGTAACAGGTGGTTCCACTCTTCTCGTGTGAGCTGGATGACTCACGTTCTGCTTGTCCTTAAATGACATTAAAGACCCTTTAAAGCTCGTGTCCGGAGTTTCCGTTCGTTTCCAATGTATGTATCATTTTTCAACAGAGCTTAAATGTGTCAGTCTGGTTCGATACTACAATATAATATTAGCATAAAGCAATATAAAAATGTATTTATGATCCCCGCCTTCGTCTCACAGACCCCCATGTTATCCGAAAAAGCGTCGGTCAGCGTCAGCCAATAGATTTTGAGCTTTCGCCTTGTTGTGCTGTCAATCAACATGTGCACGCAGCCAGAGAGCATGGCCGCTCGCCCAGGCAGAGGTGAGTTAGCTCCGCAGCAGCCGCCGCGCTCACCTCGGATATATCCACTGTCTGCTGAACATCCACCGTAAACAGCCAAACATGTAGGATGCTGTAGGACTCGGAGGCTCTCATTTTCACCCGACGGATAATGTGCGTGCATTATTAAAGGGGCGTGGCTTGGTCGCTCATGAAAGCAGAGGGAGGACAGAACCTCGAGACGTTGGATTAAAAAAACCTCTGTCTTTCAAAACTCCGGACTCGAGCTTTAACTGTCAGGGCGGGAAGATTCACAACACTGCAGGAAGCTTTGGTTGTTTCCACCTTCCAGTTGCAGCTCAGTGCTTCAGTCACAGGTTGAGTGAGTTAAGGTAAACTCTGCTGTCTCACATTTCTTTCAGGAGCAAGTCCAGGAGCAGCCTGAAGACAATCCACCTCCATCGAACTTCACCTGCCCATTGCCACCCCTTACCTGCCCCTCCACCGCAGAGCAAGCCCCAGCAATACAGGAACCAGAGAGCGCTGCCACCGTCCAGGGTCAAAGCAGCGAAACTGACACCATGACACAGGAAGTCCAAGAAACGGGAGAAACAGGAAGTGAAGAGGAAAACGGAACAGAGGTGCAGCAGGGAACACAAGAAGTATTGGAGACACAAGAAGAGGAGGAGAAAGAAAGTGATGATCCATCAGAACGCAGCATCCTCACAACCCCGACATCAGATCTGCATCCTTTCATCTCAGTGGAGGAAGAGAAGGAGGGAAACCCCGAGCCCTCCCCCCTGAAGCCAGAGGTCATCAGCCAGCCTGTCCAGAGGCGCCAGCCGCCGACCAGACGCTCCCACCTCACGAAGAGGGACAAGAAGATCATCGAGAAGATCAGGAGCTACTACGAGGCCGCAGCCGAAGCCGAGGAAGACGAGGCAGAGGTGGAGGAGGAAGAGGAGGGGGAGGGGGAAGAGGTCCCACGGAGGAGAGACAGCTTCTCACAAATCCCCTCAGGCCTGGTTAAAGACTCGGTGTCTCGCTTTGACTCGGGCGAACCCCAGGGGAAGCCAGAGAGTGAATCATCCAACATAGATGACAAAGGAGTGGATGACCCGATCTGTTCTGCGCCTCCAGAACCATCAGAGCCGGCGAGTGACGTACTGGTAGATGAACCCATCAGCCCGGATTCAGAGGCAGAGAGACCAGCTGAAACACCAACCGTCAGCGTGGTCCGAGACGAGGAAACACCCGATCAGGCTGGTCTGAATCTGCAATCAAACGGAGATGAAGCAGAGGCTGAGGAGACACATGGGAGCATCAGCAAAGACTCATCAGTGGAGGATCCGGAGGACAATTCGACGGTTCTAGAAGCTGAAGACCAAAGAGGAAACACAGCAGATCCATCTGAACAAGACCAGAGCAAATGCAGGGACGAAGCACCGAAAGCTGGAGACCAGGCGGTCAGCCCAACAGAGCCACACAGAGGCCAGAAAGAACCTTCTGAGACCAGAACCAAAAGCAGGGATCTCTCCAAGACCAGCGGGAACCTGGAGGGTCTTCCTAGCCAGATAAAAGTGGGCCGGTGGTCTCGCCACTCCCGGATTGTCTCCGCTAACCGTGTCTTGTTTGAGAGCATGGGATCGGACGTATCCGGTATCGGGTTATTCGAAACGAGCCCCACAGTGGACCCTGTTCTGATGGAGAACTCAGAGCGGATCCTCAGCAAAGTTCAGACATTGGCCCAGATGTACAGCGCCAAAGCCAGCACCATGAAAGTACCACTGCACCAGAAACTGGCTGGAAGTGTTCGAAACCAGTCCTGGCTCTCAGCCAGACCCTCAAGTCAGGTCCAGACCAGAGGCCAGAAACAGCAGCACTCTCAGGTTCAAACTCAGAGTCCAGCTCAGAACCAGATTACAGTGGAAGTCCGTCAGTCTGAGACCTTCACAGAGACCGGAGATGGAGCCCACACTGGACCCCAAACCAAAGCTCAGAGTCCGACCAGGACTCACAGCCAGTACCAGAGACAGGCCAGGACCTACAGCCCGTGCCCGAGCCAGACCAGGACCCTGGAGGGCCAGAAGGTCCAGGAAGCTCCGATGATAAAGAGAGCAGAGAGCCAGTCGGAGGGTAGGTGGAGTTCTCTCAGACCTCCTCTCTCGTTAGCTTGTTGGTTTGTCTGGCTGTGTGCGCCAGTCTTTTACCTCCGAAGCTAAGCGACGGTCCAACGTGGTTTGATGTTATTAAATACTAGACAAAGAAAATTCTGCAGAATTTTAGTCTGTTTGGAAGCTGCTGCTAGCTTCTGATTGGTCCCGTCATGATTCCAGATATTAGTCATGTCCCCACTGTTTGATTATTGGACTGAGAAAAGAGAGAATATCTGCTCAGTCAGAGTTCATTTTTCATATGTCCCTTCAGATTTACAGAAGTCTGTGACGACACCCTGTGAGCCGCTGCTGTTCGGTCATCTGCTGGTCAAAGAGCAGCTGACGTCTCACCACCAGACCAATGGACCTGTCCTCTCCAGACCCAGGGACTTCATCTCTGCCTTGACCAAAGAGAGTGATCCCAGCGTGGGTGAAAACCTCCAGAGTTCCTCCCCGGGAGATCCGCTGTCTGAGCTCAGAAGCCAGTCTTCTGTCAACGGCGGTGACCCCCAGGGCCCCTCAGGCCAGACGTCCTCAGATCCCACAGCATCCATCACCTTCAGGACACCAACTGAAGACCAGAGCTTTGGTTTGTGCTGCTCTGCCAGTAACATGCTGCTCCTCTCCACCGTGGCTGTGGGGTGTGGAGCCCCTGAAGACCAGATTCAAAACAGAGATTCAACTAATGCAGCCCACAGAACAGAAAGGTGAGAAAGGTTTTAGACAGCATTAAGCCAAAAGTGTAGATTTTCACTTATTAAAGGTGGATTATGTAAGATTTCTGTTTAATTAACCTAATAAAATACAATCATCATCTCATCTAACAAGATTTTATAATGTCCTGCTGTGAATGTGAGAAGAGTCAGCAGATTAATCAGTTAACCAACCAGTTCTGACTTACATCACCAGTTTTGACCACCAGATGGTGTTTTGAGTTGCTTTGGTTGGTCTTATCAATATAGTAAGCTGATCAATGCTGATCAAAGTTTTCATAAAACAATGTTTGATTTCCTTGGAAGCTGTGAACACCAATATCCAGGATTACAAGATCCTGGTCTATGTCCTCATGATCAAACTGCTGTCAAACGCTGGAACTGGGGACACAGATTTCAGTCTCAATGTGGGTTAGAAAAAAAAAACTGAAACCAGAGAGCCAAACTCAGAATCCAGAGAACAAAAACCAGAATCAGCAGAACCAAACCAGAATCTAGAGAGCCAAACCCCGAATCCAGAGAACCAAAACCAGAATTAAAGAGAACCAAAACTCAGACAGTCAGACTGAAGACAGATGAAATACCACAGCGTTGAGACCTGAGCCTGACAATGAAACTTTGAGTTATTCTATAATTTTTCAAATCAAAGTTGACCATTGAAATCAGTTCAGTTTGTTTTTAGATGTTCTCTTGCTTCTGCTCAGGTAAGAAGGCTTTTTTCAACAGAACTTTTTGATGTGTCAACGTTCTCCCGTCTTTGTGAGAACTGTCATTGGATGGTGGTGGCTCTCCTCTCTTGATACCGGCTGGCAGTACAGAGGCGTGACCGACCTGTCACGCTTGACAGATAGGCCACGCCTCCTCCTTTCGGTCCGCTTCGTGAGGACGCTGTTCCAGGTGTCCTCGTCCTCCTCCCGGTTCCCCGTTCTCGGACCTGGCTTCCTGATGTCCACTGCCTCTTTACCTAATTTAGCTGATTTGATTTGGTTTGAAATTTCACTTTCTGATTCTGTTCACTGCATCATTATAATACTTAGGGACACTTTTTTGGATGAGTGTTTTTCAACTGATGTTTCTTCTGGTTGTACAGGTTGGAAGAGAACGCCGGACGCCATCTTTACTCCGTCAGAGAAGACTTCACGTCTGTAAATGTTGTTAGTGAGCCGACTCAGTCGGAGTCTGTTCAAAACATCCTGCAGAGAAAAGTTTCCAGAGATGGAGAGGAAGAGGACGGATGGCGGCCGGACGCACCAACTGCAGAATATCCAGGACGCCTACACCTCCCAGGACTAAGAGATGTGTCAGGCGATCCTGAATACTCACCTCCCGAAGACCTCCTGAAGACCTCCAGCTCCCTGCTGCTGCAGCCGGGGCCGAGCAGGGAGCAGCTGGAGGTGCTCTGCCTGCCTGAGGGGGGCGCCGCCACGCTGGAGATCTCCTGGAGCCTGAACGACCAAGTGAAAGGAGCAGGAGATGACGCGGCGCCTCTTCCATGGTCTTCAGAGCCTAGCTCCACCCAATCGAGGCCTCCGTCCGTTCGGACCGTCGACCGACTCCCAACGTTCACCAGCCAGAGGCCCACTGACCTGCCGACGGCGCCGGGACAGCGAGCTCCGCCTGACTGCTGGGCTGTTGGCTCCACCCGGCAGGGTCAGAGGTAAGACCCTTCCTCCCTCAGCCAGCAGGGGGCGTCCAGCGCTCAGATAACAGTCTGAACCAGCACAGCGTGTGTGTGTGTCTCCATACCACATTTATGAACCATCAGAAGGTTCAAGTGAAAACACCATCACCTTCACTGGCTGCTGAAATCTTTGGAACACACAGGATGGCCGCCACGAGTCACATGACGCTGGCAGGACGAGACGAAGGCTCAGTAAACACTGCAGTTTTTCACAGCGTGTGTTTACCACCAGCGTCCTCATAAAACTCCGCCCGCTCAAACTCCGCTGATGAGCAATCCAGATTTTTATCAGGACTCTGTCCTCGTTCCCACGCCGGACAGAGAGCATTGACATGTTCCACTCCGCTCCCCTGGGTTTGCAGCTGAGGCTCCCTCCCCACTGTGCCAAGCGGTCCTCAGCATCATCCTCCTCATCAAGGCCTGGTTTTCATCCTCTTCATGACTCATTTCCAGCATCTGCCATGTGGAATGAAGGCATCCTCCGCATGTTGAGATCATAACTGGAATGTGAAATTTCAAAATAACGGTCGATGTAAACATTGAAGAGAAGCTGAATTCAGTATCGCTGCTACACTTTATACCTCGTAGACCGGCAGGTCGGAGGCGTCTCAGTGAAACGGGAATCAGGGCAGCTGAACGTGGTCCTGTGTCTTGGAAGATGTTTTCGCTTCTTAACCAAGTCACTTCATCAGTTCATTCACCAGTAATCTGCAATCTGCATTACATCAGTTGGAGCAAAACAGTAATTCTCTTCTTCTTCTTCTTCTTCTTCTTCTTCTTCTTCTTCTTCTTCTTCTTCTTCTTCTTCTTCTTCTTCTTCTTCTTCTTCTTCTTCTTCTTCTTCTTCTTCTTCTTCTTCTTCTTCTTGTGTTTGCAGGGAAGGGGAGGACTTCAGCCTGAATATCTCTGGAGCCTCTGGCTTGGTGAACCTGCCCGACACGACCGCTGCTCCTCCCACATCCTCCGCCTTCAAACCCAGGCAGCGGTCACCTTCTCCTCTGAGAGCTCCTCCCACTTCCTCGCCCTCACCGTGCCCCTCCCCCTCCCCCTCCCCCTCCTGGTCCATGCGGACACCTCCGTGCTCCTCGCCCTTCAGGGTCATTCCGGCGTCCTCTCCGGTCCTTCTGTCTCGGGGAGGTTTCACCTCTCCGGTGACAGCCCTGCAGGCCCTCTCCTGTTTATCTCCCCCACCTCCTCCGGGCAGGGCGTCCTCCACCAGAGCGCCTCCTCCGCCCTCTCCCACTCCGTCCTCCTCCCTCCGTTCTCCTCCGTGTTCGTCCCCCGTCGCTTCATCTTCTGCTTTCACCAGATCTTTAGCTGCCTCCTGCATCAGCCAGTCCATCAGTCAGAGTATGTCCAAAAACAAGCAACAGGCTCCGCCCACAAATGCTCCCGCTCCGCCTTTACCGTCCACTCACCTGTGGCGGTGCTCCCCCTCTCTGAAACCCGCTGCCAGTCAGCAAGGCACCAGCACAGCGGCGTTCGGATCCACGAAGGATGGGCAGCAGCCTCCAAGGCATCCCTCATTTCCCCCCCGGTCCTCGCCGTCCCCCCTGTTCTCCCAGCGGCCCCCCTCTCCATCCAGCGGTCGGGCCAGCCACCACCCTCCTCCATCCCCTCGTCCCTCATCCTTCCTTCACTCCAAACTGGATTCATTACAGAATGCAAACAACAACAACTCTGCTGCGTTCCCCTCTGCGCTCGCCAGCAGCGTTCCCGGCGTGGCGGTGAACGGGGGATGGCCGGGAGGCCCACAGAGAGCGCCGCTCACTAACGGGGACATAAAGCAGCAAACCCACGACCCTGTCTGGCCCGGATCCCACAACCGTGTGGCTCGACCTTTCTCCGCGTCCGAACCCAACTCCCGAGTTCAGTCCCCGTCACCGTCCCCAGTCCCCGCCTCCTCCACCCGCCTCTGCTCTCCGCCCCCGCAGCACAACTACTCCTCCCCCATGGCCAACAAGCCGCCGCACCCTCGGAGCGCCCGGGCGGGAGGCGCCGGCTGCCAGAACCCGCTGGGTCTCACTGTGGAACTGCCCAGGACTCCTTCGTTGTCCCTGAGCCCGCAGATCCTCTCACCGCCGCCGATCGGTGTGTCCATGAATGTTTGGACGAACAGCGTAGCTGTTCCTCAGCCAAGAAATGCCAGATATGCTCCCGCGTTTTCCTCCACCTTAGGAAGCCACCCGTCTGATGCTTCTCCCTTCCCCTCTTCTTCTTCCTCCTCATTTGTTCCGCGGAGTGGCTCCAGAGCCTCCTCGCCTTCTGGACTTTGTTCTTCTGCCTCCCAGAGCCTCCGGAGGTCTTTCTCGTCCAGCTTGGCGGACAGGCCTTCCAGTCCAGCCCTGAGCGGCGCTGGGCAGCGGCGCTCCTGGGCGGACGGCAGCCGGAGGCCCTCCGGCCTGAACGGCGGCAGCCGCGGGTCCCTGGAGCAGCAGGAGTCCTGTCCGGTGAGTCCCTGGAGTGGCCGCTCGTCGTACAGCAGCTCCCCGTCCTGCCTCAGCCCTCGAGCCGGGCAGCAGTCCCCGCTCGCCACCCCGGGGATGGGTGCTGCGGGCGGGCAGCACTTCACCAGCGTGACCTGGCCCGACGTGAGAGAGCTCTCCAGCCAATACAGCAGAACCGAGAGCCCGGAGGCGTCCGCCGTCATCACCTCGCCTCCTGCCCCCGCCACCTTCCTCCCCACCCCGGCAGAGTGGGCGGAGCCGGAGCCGGAGGAGGGTAGCTGCCGCAGCCAGCTGATCTGCGCCTACGTCACCCGACCGCCCCGCGAGCCGACGCCCTCCTCGTCCTCCTCCCGCCTGGTGCTCTCCTCCCCTCCACCCTCCCCCTACCAGCACCACAACCACCAACCCCATCCCTCACCCCCCACAGCTCCGCCGACGTCCACACCCTTTCCCCTCCCGGCCCCCAGCAAACCGGGCAACCAGAAGGCGAGCTACGCCACCACCGTCAACCTGCAGATCGCCGGGAGCGGGCGGATCACCTCCTTCAGCACCGCCCAAGTGAGCCTCACCCAAACCCTGCAGGGCGGGGGAGGGGGCGGCGCCGGGGGGCCGGCGCCGGGGCAGATGGCGAGGAGAGTGAGCATCAATGGACTTTCACACCTTCCTCCTCAGAACTGCAACCGGCTGTGAAAGGAAGAGCGGACTCACCCGACCAGCTGCCTGAATCGGGTCCCCGATAAGAACCCGGCTGCCAACCGAGCGTCCGGGCCGGGAAGCTGCTCCTTTCAGGACGGATGACGAGAACTCCACCAACATGACCCCCACATTCCCCCGGCACGGTGGGAACGTTTGGAATGTCAGCGGACTTTGATCACAAAAAGGAAAATCTGGAAATGATGAAAGTCTCCGGCTGAACCTGATAAACACTTCCTCCTTCAGCCTGAATTACGACTTATTTTTTTTTCACTTCCGAGAAAGTCTGCCGTCCTTCCTGGGAAAAGACTCGGTGATGTTGCATCAGATGAGGACGGTCCGGTTTCCCGTCACAGCCTGTTTCCCATATTGAATGTTTGAGGTTTCTGTGGTCGATAATAATCTCTTCCGCCACTTTTTCCTCTTGTCTATTTATGATGTTATTACGTTCTCTCTGGCACTTCCTGTCCTGTCGGTCACGTTGATGTCGTTGCACAATGTCCTCAGCTCGTGTGTGTGTGTGTGTGTGTGCGTGTGTGCGTGTGTGTGTGTTTCTCTGCCATGTTGGGTCCACTGAGATTTCATTTGAGTTGGGAACTTTTCGGTTTGTGTCTGAAGGTGGCGCCGGACGTGGAGGCGTCACGCCACAGAGCGGTGACGTTTGCACACCGGCCCATTTCCACGGTGACGATTTCCAGTCAACATCCAGAACTTCCATTACATTTCTCCGTTTGCACAACACGCTGACTACATGATTTTCAGCGTTTCTGCTGTTTCCATGTAAACAGACGGAACTGAAAACTGTTCCAAAACAAAACAGGAGGACTTTTCTCTTCAGAAAGAGTGTAAAAAAAATCTTAGCATTATTTAGTGTGTGTGTGTGTGTGTGTGTGTGTGTGTGTGTGTGTGTGTGTGTGTGTGTGTGTGTGTGTGTGTGTGTGTGTGTGTGTGTGTGTGTGTGTGTGTGTACGTGTGCAATTTTACATAATAGATCTGCAAGAAACTAATGTACATAAATGTATTGATCCCATAAGGAATTTTTATGTTTTAGCTTGATTGTAATGACGTGTCTGTTGAGGTGGCATTTAACTTCAGACCAAAGGTGTGTGTGTGTGTGTGTGTGTGTGTGTGTGTGTTCTCGTATTTCTATCCTTGTTGGGGCCAAATGTCCCCACAAGGATAGCAAAACGTGGAACGACGTGCCTTGTGGGGACCTTTTTCCGGTCCTAAGTAGGAGAAACAGTGTTTTCTTGACCATGTTGTTGTTACTGAAAAAGTAAAAGTGCAAAAACATTTCTTTAGGGTTAGGCTTTGTTGTGGTGTGGGTTAGGGTTAGGGTAAGGGTCAGGGTTAGGGGCTAGACATGAATGGGAGTCAATGGACGGTCCCCACGAGGATAGAAATACGAGACCGTGCGTGTGTGTGTGTGTGTGTGTGTGTGTGTGTGTGTGTTTGTTCTCTCACCTCATGTCAGCCTCCTACAGAAACAGTGAAGTTTTGAAAAGGATCTTTATTTTCTGTCACATTAACAGATTTACACTTTCATGTGTCTTTCTGCATTTTCTGTCTATAATTAGAGAAAACATAATTTGTAAATCAAACGCCAAACAATCTCAGTTTGCTTCTACCATGAGTTGACTGTCTTGTATTTCTAATTTAAGTTTGTCAGGATTGTTCTTGTAAATTTACAATGTATGTTTTTCATTGAAAGTACTTTTTGTTTTATTTAAAATATTATTACATCTTTTATTTCAATATCAACGAATTTCCCATCACTTTTAAAGGTTTCATGTTTTAGTGTAAATTAAAACACTTCAAGATCCACAATTTTTTTCAAAAACTTTGTAATTTAGTTGATTCTTTTAAACCATTTCCGAATATCAGCTGAATATTCTCTTCAGTCTTTGATTTTTTTTTTTTTTTGTCCTTTTTTGTTACATAATTTGATTTTTTCCAGAGTACAGAGATAAAACTGGGGAGCTGCGACGTTCCTGCAGGACGCTGCAAACTGGAGAGAAAACGTCTTCATTTGTTGTTTATTTGTCTTTTAAAGGGATTTTTCTGAAGTTAACCTCAAAGGGTAACCAGAGGGAACTTTGGAGAATTAAAGTTTGTGATGGTGCACAATGCGAGCTTGAGTTTACTTTTCAAATGTGGGCATTTATGATGATGTTTTGAAGTAAACACAGAAACCGGTTCACATGACGATGGAGATGCAGCCTCTGAAAATGCAAACTTTTTAAAAAGATTCTATCTCCCCGGAAATTGGGAAAAGCAAACTTTGTATAACTTTCTGATGCTGTCTCCATGGAAACGGGGAAAAAAGCCACTTCATGAAATCTTTCTGACTCCGTCTCCATGGAAACGAGGTAAAACATAATAACTTTTTACAAACTTTACATCTCCATGGAAATATGAGAAAGAAAGTAACTTTTTGACTGTTTCCATGGAAACGAGTTAAAACACAACTCTGAAAAAACATTCCATCACCATGGAAATGGAAAAAAAGCAATTATTGAAAACTTTATGACTATATTCACCTCGTTTCAAGCTTTTTAAAAACTTTCCAACTCTGTCTCCATGGAAATGAGGGAAAAACACAACTTAAAAAAAATACAAAAAGAAAAACTTTTCAACTCTGTGCCCATGGAAATGAGGTAAAGCGCAACTTTCCATCTAAGTGGGAAGTAAGGACCATGTAAGTGGCCTCAATCACTGCACCCTTCGGCGGCTCGCCTCTCAGTCTTAATTGCATCTAGTCATCCAACATGACCAAATACATACAACACACACATCCGGGGGACTTGGCACGCTGTGTTGGTGGGGGGCTGGCGGGGGGGGGGGGGGGGGGGGGGGGGGGGGGGGGGGGGGGCTGCTCGTTTGTCCTCGCTCACGGCACAGTGTGCTTACTGCCCCGCAATTTCAATCGCAAACAATATATACTACATCGAGTCTCATGAGTGGGGGAGGAGCGGGCAATGGAGTCTTATGCGCTCCCGTTTCCGGGTCTCTTCTGGTGGGGTGGGTTGCTGTTTCAACACGGGCCTGGGGTTTGGACCGGCTATGGGTTGGGGAGCTGTCTCCCGGGGGTGCATACCTGTCTGCAGTGGTGGGGTTTGGGGTGGGGTGGCAGTTGTGGGTTGTGGGGGGGCCTGGATGTGAGCTCGGTGTTCCCTTGCCTTCCGGAGGGGCCTCCCACAGGACATGTTGGATGGATTACGTGTGTGTGTGTGTGTGTGTGTGTGTGTGTGTGTGTGTGTGTGTGTGTGTGTGTGACGTCTGCCTGGGGGAGCGGCTCAGATCTGGACTCTGGGGTGGCAGCTGGTTGTCTGGGCCCTGAAGGCCTCTCTGACCGGCTTCTGGTCTTCTCAGGGGTCAGAGGTCATATATGCATGATCACTATTACATTTCCATGATCACGCTGATCTTTAATCACTCCTCACATTCTACCGGTGGACTCAGTCACCTTGTTGTCTTGTGGTGGGTTAGACTAACTGTGATCTGTAGCAGGCCTCTCCTGATGCTTCGGTGTAATTTGACACCTGGATCCTCAGCTTCACGTCCCAGTTCACTACCAGCTGTATTCTCCAACAAAAGTCCATACGCCCTGTGTCACATCTTTATGTAGATGCAGTAGCTTGTAGTTTGTTTCTTTCACTTTCTGTCTCTTCGTCAGGTCCAGCAATATTATGCATCAGTATTCAAAATAAATAAAATAAATCAATAAAATAAAAACAAGCATGGTAACAAGAGGAGCTTTATACTTATGAGCTCCTCTTGGGAGGGGGAAAAGCAAATCTGCCGGGCACATAACAGCAGCCAGACTTCCATTCTGCTGCTTCCATGCTGGACAGGACAGGTTAAAGGGCAACTCCGGTTTTTTGACACCTGGACCTTATTTCTAGGTGTGTCATGCTCATATACTCACTCAGACAAACATGGTGCAGCTCGGAGTCCTCCAGAAGTTATTTAGATCCAACCGATTTAGCTGCACTTAGCGGGGGCCACGGCAAGGGAGCTTTAGCGCGGGACATAATCTCTGCAAAATCGCTCATTTCAGCTATATTTCTTCATCCATTGCCAGTGTTATCATAAAGTCAGCTCGTCTACCGTCTTCAGGTGAGTCAGCAGACAGTTTTCGCCAACTTAGCCACAATTAGCTCGGATGGGAATGTTGGAGCTCCTCTCCCCAGCAGAGAGCGCTTTGAGTCAGCCTCGGCTGTGACGGCGCCCGGGCGTCTGACTTCCAGGGGCCGAGTTGGGGCCGATTGGGTAAACGGCCCGGAGCTGCTCCATGGAGGCGATGGGAGAGCTCCAGCAGCCGCGGCCTGCTTCACACGCCTCCGTGGTTATGCGGCCGGCACGGAGCGCGTCTCCACCTGGGAGTGGAGATCCGGAGCTGCTGCGCCGCGGCTTGCTCCACGGAGGCGCGTGAAGCAGGCCGCGGCTTCCAGGGGCCGAGTTGGGGCCGATTGGGTAAACGGCCCGGAGCTGCTCCATGGAGGCTGACGGGAGAGCTCCGGATCTCTGCTCCTGGGCGGAGACGCGCTCCGTGCCGGCCGCGGAGCACGCGGGGACCCGCCGCATAACCACGGAGGCGGAGAGGAGCTCTGTGACGTTCCCATCCAAGCTAATTGTGACTAAGTTAGCACGGTGTCAGAGAAGAGCGAAGCGCAGCAGATCCCATCAAAGCAGAGCAGAGCAGAGCTTTGAGCATCCAACCCCGGGGCACTCCTGGAAGTCTCTCCTCACCGAGAGTCTCTGGAGGTCTCCAAGCCGGGCGAGGAGCTCTGTGTGCGGGCCGGGGGCGGCTGACGGGAGAGGCTCCAGCATCCGAGCTAATTGTGGCTAAGTTAGCACGGTGTCAGAGAAGAGCTAAGCACAGCAGATCCCATCAGAGCAGAGCCGACTCAGAGTGCCTCTCTGCTGGGGAGAGGAGCACATGCACACACCTATAAATAAGGTCCAGGTGTCAAAAAAACCGGAGTTGCCCTTTAAGAGATAAAAAATTTAAAAAAGAAATGGGGAAAAACAGACGTTTTTGAAAAAGCAGGCATGTTTGGTTAAAGCTTTTAAAAGATACAGAGTGAAGATAAAAGTGCTGCTGATGACTTCTCAAATACTTAAAATTGGTGAAAGATGACAGAAGGTGTTTGGATTTCCTGAGGGTGTTAAAAGATGCTACAGGCTAGCCGTATGCTAACCGGGGGGAACATGTAAACTCAACAGGCAGCTGCAGTCTTCCAGGCTCCAGTTGGGGGTTCGAGGCCGCTCCTGCTGGATGTGGCGGAAGTTCGCTCAGGTTGGAGCTGCAGCCAATCAGCGGCTTTCCATTTCCCAGAGCTGTTAACCTTTATAACAGCTTCATCCTCTGACATATAAGTAATTACTGGCGCTCGTCGTGGAGCCGGACAGACTTTGCCCCTGAAGCCGTCGCTCTGCAGGTAAGAGCTCCACTCACAAGATCCCAGCTCACACACACACACACACACACACTCAGGTTGGCACTGTTCGCTGATGATGGAGTGTTGTGAGGGTGAAGATGAGCAGATCCTGTGTGTTGTTGACATGTTTGTCCTCGTCGCCGTTGCACATGGCATCACAGAGGAGCGTTCTGCTCTCACCGGGTAACAAACCAAATCAAAACCAAAAGCAATCCAGATCAGATTAGATCCGGGGCAAACCAAAAGCAGAGGTATGAGTCTCTTCTTCAAGGGAAAAAACTGGAAATTTAAATATTATTTCGAACTGTAAGTATAGATTTAGTCAAAGAGATGCTTTAACCAACAGATATGGACTAATTCAAGTACTTCTGAGGGAAGACATTGTCTGAAGAGCTTTTCCATTCCTCCTGAGAACAAGTATGAGTATGAACCTTAGCTGCCTGCCAATGCCGAGTCCTGACACGAGTTCTTATTAATACCACCCTGAAGCATAATTCATAGCCTAAACTCAGCAGGCATGAATACTACTCATGCCAACACTACATGAAGACCCTCTGTATCGACACTACGCCGCCTCCACGGCAGCAGCTGTGTCTCCAAACAAACAGACAACATGAGAGCCATTTGATGGGAAAAGTGCCAAGAAGAAACGTGCAGCAGAATCCAGATTTATGGAGCTGAAATAATCTGCAAACCTTCCAGAAGACTGGTGAAAGTGTCTGGAGGAGGAGGAGGAGGAGGAAGAGGAGGAGGAGGGAGCAGTGAGAGGAGGGCTGCAGGACGGCGGGGAGTGACAGAAGCCTGGAGCTGCTTCTGCAGGCTGGAGGGAAAGGCGCCGCGCTCATGTGGGATTCTGGTGTTTTCAGGATGAGCTGACGGAGTACCGTCTCCCGCCGTTCCCCTCACGTTCTTCCTTCAGGAGCCGGAGAGCCGGGGTGGGACCGGCGTCGTTGCCATGGGGACGGCGGCCTCCTGATGGCTGTGCGGCTCGGGCCATGCTGAAAGCGCAGGTTGCTCTGGTCAGCGTGTTCCTGTGCGCCGCCGTGTCGACGCGAGCCGTGGACAGGCGCTGCCTGCGAGAGCTTCCCTTACAGATCAGCCAGATCTGGAAATCCGCTCCGGTCCAGGTGAGCCACATGCCGTCACACCGCCTGCTTCACATTCACACCACAATGTTCTGAAAACCATGGATTTTGCATGTCGGCCCACTAGCTGGTGCTGTTGATTACTTTTTTCATTAAACTACACACATTCCACAGAGAACAACACACTAGAACACAAACACTGGAGAACACAGAGTTTCATTTGGACAGAACACCAAGCTGGATTCTTGTTACTGTGACTATCAGCTCTAAAACTACTGCATCCAGGAGGATATGGACTGGGACCAGGACCAGAACCAGCAGAATGTAGACTGGGAGCCATGACTCCTCTGGTCTGTCACCCTCCAGCTGTCTCGGTTCTTCACCCTCTTCTGTCACTCCCCAGTGGAACTAATCAGCCCAGATCCTCCGGACAGGAACAGAGGCTTTATTCAGTGCTTGATGTTGAAACATGGTGGTCAGTACTACCAATCAGCTGGCGGCAGTGTTGGCGCTCCTCCGTAGCATTTTGCAGGGTGGCTCTGCAGAGGTGTGTGACAGGCTGCTGGTCAGTGGGTTCTGCCACCGGGAGAACGTCAGGCTGGTCAGGGCGTCCATGCTTTTATTCAAAACTCAAAAATACAAAAATACAAACCAAATCCACTCTACCTAGGGGGCCTCCTCTACCTGAGGGGGCTCCTCTACCTGGGGGGGCTCCTCGGCCTCCCCCCAGGTAGCCACCAACAGTCAGCCCGCCCGACAGCCCGCAGATCGTCCGTCCGTCGTCCGGTGCTCATCATCTGGACATGAAGCTCTCTTCTCTTGGGTTCTTCTGTCCTCGGTTCTCCCTTGGGTCGCTCTTTTTAAGCCCTGGAGAGGAGGCGGAGGGATAATTCCTCACCATGGGCTGCTCACACCTCTCTCTCAGCCCTGCCCCCAACCTCAGCCCCGCCCCGCCCCACATGGTGCTACTAAATGTTGAGGGCAGAGAACGGTTCTTTCAGTACTTCAGTCAGTGGAAACACGCGACAACCCGATTCATACCGTCGCAAACCGCGCAGCGGAAACGAGGCTCAGGAGACGAAGCCCCAGCGCTTCCAGAACGTCTCCTTTACACTGCGACGGAGTCCGAGTGTTTTCCAAAGGTTCCACCTTGGGGCCATTTCCAAAAAGCGTTTTCAGCGACTCTGAGCAGCGTTGTCATGGAAGTTGTCATGGAAACAGTTGAGTGTTTTCACTTGTCCTGCATTAACGGGTTCCCATCACTACGAGAGAACGGTCGTCCACAGGGGACCTCTCAAAGACAAACATCCAAATATCCAGCTGGTGGGGACTGCAGGGGTTCTCGGACAGAACATGTGGGTTTGAGGATCTGCCATTTCTCTGCCTCTCCAGACATTGTCCTTTTGGACTCCACAAGTGTTCCAGAGGTCCTGAATCCCCTCCATGACTGCGACTCTGGACCACCTTTATGAAGGGGGGAAGTTCCCTCCACGTGTCTCTGATCAAACTCTGATCAAACTCCCATCAAGCTCTCGTCTTCCCATAGAACCTCATTTCAAACCGAGCTGGTTCCTGGTCCAGAGCTGGAGTCACACCAAGTCCAGGTTTTGGTCTGTATTCTGAAGAGTAAACACACGGTTCTTCAGGAGCTGACGTTCTATGTGTGTTTGAGTCTTTCACTGAAGCCGCCCGACCCTCGGAGAACATGTGGAACTGGACTTCCTGCACGGCTTTCCTCTTTCCCGGCGATCTGCTTTCAGTTCTTGGAGTAACTGATTAACAGCTGCCAGGTGTTACGTAGCTTTATGTTTTTATGGGGCCGAAGGATCCGGGCTGGCTGCTGGGACTGAACGAACAGCTGGAAACACTGCAACAGATGCAACTTTTTTAAAAAAAGGCTTGTAGCTCCGTCTCTGTGGTGAAGAGCGAAAACTCACTGCTGTTCTGCACATGCTCAGTAGAGACAGTCAGAACAGTTTTCCTCCAGACTGTCAGTCCAGATTGTCCTGGTCCTGGTGCTGGACCCAGTCTAGATTTTCCTGGTCCTGGCAGTTTTGGACTTAACAGTCATGTGTCTATAAAAGGCCTGCTCGGCTCTCAGCTGCTCTTCATCGACTCCATGATTTTAGTTTTTCACGATTGTCAACACACGTTTCTCAATACAATAACGGCTTTCTCAATACTGCACACACAAAACTGAAAACTGCACACACAAAACGCTGAACCTGACACTCCCTTTACAAGAACACTCTTGCCATCAAATCTCTACATTGTGTTCACCAAATGGAACTCATGTTTTCATTTGCTACACACAGTCGTATTCTCCAGTGACACACACCATTCATTGAGCACACACACCACTAAGCTGTTGCTGCACACTCCCAAGCATTTACAGCACATTGTAGTACAACACTGAAAACACTACTGTAAGATGGAACACACCATTATGAATGACAGTGACTCTGGAAAATAAGATATTTCTCCTTTCGTAAAAATGACTCAATGTAGCCTATCTTTTTCATTTTAAAAAAATCAAAACTTAAAACAGCACAAAAATACGCAGCCAAAAATGTTTTATTTTTGTACATGATTGAGGAATCATCATGATCCAGCATCATCATGCCTTTGGTTTCTGTCGGGCCAGAGGGCCTCGTCCACGTCACAGGCCATGTTCTCCCTGTGGAGACGTCTCTGGAAGAACCGCCTTGAGCGGCGCATGAGTCCCTGAATGGAGACGAGGCTGACGTCACCACAGGCTCCTTCCATGGCCTGGACCAGTGGGGCCTGGGTCTGGGGGTTTCACTCACACACCTTCCAGCTGCAAGCAGAGAAGAACTCCTCTATGGGGTTGAGGAATGGAGAGTACAGCGGGAGGAATAACAGCGTAAAGTGTGGCTGGTCCTGGAACCACTGACGTACAAGCAGAGCCCGGTGGAAACGCACACTGTCCCAGAGGACAACATCAGTCATTCTTTGAGGATCATCAGTGTGATCTGGTGGAACAAGTTGTTCGTGGAGGTCATCGAGGAAGGCCAGCAGCAAGTCTGTGTTATAGGCACCAAGATGTACATGGCGGTGCAGGACACCATGGTGATTTAGTGCTACACACACGGTTATGTTTCCCACCACACTGGCTGGGGACCCCAACAATAGCAAATACAACGAACAATGACAATGAAAATAATATATTCATATCGTTCATTCGCCGTATCCAGCTCCTCGATTCGCTGAAACAACAGAGAGAATGCAAGTTACTGTATGGACAGAGAGGTGAAAAGACACTGTAGAAAAGAAAGAAAAAGTATTACTGTACATCAGAGGCATGCTACAATACCTGTATGTCAGTGCTTTACTATATAGGACTTACAAGCACAAGCTGGTGCCGTAGCTCCTTCACCTGGTATGTGTTTCTTTGGAACGGGACCCTGTAGACCTGGTTCATAGCTAATGAGTTCCTCTTGAGGACACGGGCCAGTGTCGACAGGCTGGCATTCTGGATCGTACTGAAAGCTGCATTATCTGCCAGGATCTTCTGTTTAATTTGTGTTAGAGTAACTGCATTGTTTTCACGAACCATGCTCACAATTAGGGTCCCCTGCTCTGGTGTGAAAACCCTTCTTTTGCCCCCACTGTGAGGTTGTCTTTCAGTCAAAATATAACTTCTGTGAACACACTGTGTTATATTGAAACGCAGTACTGTATTACAGTACACAGTATATACAGTACACAATGTATACAGTGTACTGACCTGAATTTGTTGAGTTTTGAACACTTGTGTGTTGTAGGTTGACACCACTGAGATGTGACATGTGTGTAGCAACAGAACATTGTGTGTAGTGTTTTGACTACAAGTAAATGTGCAACTGACGGCAGAGTGTATTGTAGGTTGAAGCTTTGAGCTTTTACATGAGAGATGTGTGCAACAACTGAACATAGTGTGTAATGTTTAGACAACAAGGTGATGTCAGAGTGTAAAGAAGGAAAGTCAGAGTCCAGCGGAGTCATAAGGGAGTGTGAAGTAGTGACAATTTGGGTCGAACAAATGGTATGTGAAGTTAAGGTTGTGCAAATTGCGCCAAAGTTTTTGTGTGTTAACAAGTGTGAAAAACTGTAAAATATTGGAAATCCAGATGTATTTTGATTTTTAGGAATTTCACAGCAGTTTTCAGAAAGGATTAAATCTCCAGGAAAAAAAACAGAAAGAGAGTAAAACATCCAGTCAGCCACTGGTTTGACGGAAGGAAAGAAAATGAAGGGAAAGAAAGAAAAGGGCAAAATAAAAAAGAGGGAAAAACAGAGACAGGAAGGACGAGAAAAAGAGGAAGTCTGGTGTAACTCCACCAGCTCCACCTGTTAGAGCTGTCCAGCTGATAGCGCTGCTGAAGAGGCTGAAAGAGAGAAGACTTGGATGTTTACAGTGTTCTAATGTTCCAGAGTACTGCTCTCTGTGTTCTCCAGGCCGTCAGTGTTCTACAGCATTGTTCTTGGCGTCGCTCCATTTTTTCCTTATTATCGGACGTGGCTGTCAAAACATTGACGACGCGTGGAACGTCGTCATGGAAACGGGTTCTCCGAGGGTTCAGAGCCGGTCAGTCGCCCTGCGGAACTCGGTTCCAGATGGCCAGATGTGTTCCAGCTGAGCTGATTAAAAGCTTCTGATCAAAGCTGAACTGAAACGACCCCGTGTGAGGCTCGTTGTTGGCGCCGCGTCTCGCTCCAGGAAGCAGAGACACAAACAGAAAACTGGCAGGAGAGATTTAACGGCATGACCACACAGCGCCGCGGGCCCGCCACGGTTCATCCACACCTTCCCGAGCTCTGCAGGGTTTTCATGGCGCCGGTTTGAGCAAACACACACACACACACACACACAGCTGATGTTGTCTTTCTCCACAGAGGCGGACGGACGGCGCGCTGTACACGCCCACCACTGAAAATTACACGGTATGTAAGTATCCATACGTCTGCTGTCGTTCTTTAACCTCCATAACGGTGAAACTCCTCTGCCGCTTTGTGTTTGTAAAGTAAAAGGAAACTGCTCAAGACTTTGTTTTCCTTTCAAAATAAAGTCCACCGTCTGGGTCCGCTTGTCCAGACGTCTCCATGTAGTTTTCATGTTGGGCCACCAGTGGCTGCTGTCGTTCATCAGCTGGTCGGCATCGCTGGCAGCAGCTTTTCTGTCCCCAACAAAAAGACAGTTTTCCTCTGTTTCCACGGAGATGGACATCTGTTGCCTTTCCTTTCAGATAATTAACATTTCCTCCAGCTCCAGACACATTTTTTTTTTTTTGTAGATAATCATCAAGGCTCCAGATCTCTGGGCGTTACTGTCAAATGCCTTTTAAACATCTGTCAAATTGTCGTCTTCTTGCCATTCTGGGGATTGTTGCGTCCCATTGTGGGGATTGTTGCGTCCCATTGTGGGGACTGTTGCGTGTCGTTCTGCGGATTCCTACACGTCGTTCTGTGGGTTCTTACGTGCTGCCCTCTGGATTGTTGCGTGTCGTTCTGTGGATTCCGTCATGATTTTTCTGAAAGTCGTGGTTTTGCCTGAATCGTCCAGCCTGGTTTCCTCTCGACTCATCGTCAGCCGTCTTTTGGATTCTCTGAGCTGTGGTTCTGGTGTCGGCAGCAGTGTGATCCTTCGGGGTCCTGCAGGCGGCCCAGCAATGTGCCCGTCTTTCCGATCAGAGGACTCGTTTCCTTCTTCTTCTCCTTCTTCTTCTTCCCAAAACAAATGGGGCTCAGGTTCACGTTGAGATCTAAACCGACGCCTCATGGTTTTGTGGCTTTGAAGTCCTGACGACACGAAACGGAGGAGAGAAAGTTATCGCCATGAAAAACAGAAATGGTATTCAGCCCGTCTAGACACTCAGTTTGAATGAATTCTGTGAAGTAACCCCTCTGGTTCCACGTAGTAATAATGATGGCTGCCCAGTGAGTTAGCACACCTGCTAAGATCAGCGCAGGAACATTCCTGCTGAGGAAGGAGGAGACGGAGACCTTCAGGTTCTTCTTCTTCAGACCAAGCCTTTCCTGAGGGATTTTTGGTGAAAACGGTTTGAGCGGCTCTGACAGTGCAGTTTGTAGTTGTGCATATTGTTGAGCTCTGGTAAAAGCTAAATCTGTTGCTGTGTATCTTCAGTTGCATACTTGTTTTTTTCTCTTCACAAAATCTTAATAAAAGGATTATAAATATGTTTTTCACCAAATTTACTGCAAAAATAGTGGGAAAAAAATTAGTATGTAATTTTTCTTAATCTGTGACTTGTAAAATCGGATTTGTACACCTGGATTAAGGATTTGTGAATGTGAAAGTTTTGTGTTGTATTTGTGAAGAGAAAAAAAATCTACAAGCACACAACTCACCATTCACAGCTACAGCTTTTACTCAAACCTTTTTCAGGAGAAATCCCTCCATACTCATGCTGTTAGTCCCGACTGATCCAGGTTTTGAAGAGTCTAATGTGGAGAAGGACGGAGTCAAAGCCAGACAGTCCAGGAACCATGAGAACCTGAGAGGAGAACAGCTGCAGAACCCTGAACGCTCTATCTGCTCAGATCTGTCTTAGAGTCTGTATACATCCACTGTCTGTGTTTTTAATCATCTATCATTATCTAGGGCTGTCAATAGATTAAAATATTAATCACGATTATTCGCATAATTATCCATAGTTAACTCTCAATTAATTGGAAAATGATTTGTCTACTCTAAATGTACATTAAAGGGACAATTGCTCTTGATACTTTTATCAACATGGAAGCGGACAAATATGTAAAGTAAGTAGGTAAGTAAAATTTATTTATATAGCGCTTTTCACAGACATTTGTCACAAAGTGCTTCACAGTGTAAAAGTCACAAAAATAATTTCACAGTACACAAGAGCAAGGGGATAAGAAATCTTATAAACAGTACATGTTACTGCCAGGACATTACTGACTGGTCTAGAAAGCCTTCTGAAACAAATAGGTTTTTAAGGGTTTCTGAAGGCCTCCACCGAGTCCTGGGAGCGCAGGTCTGGAGGAAGCTCATTCCAGAGGCGCGGGGCAGTGGATGCAAATGAGCGGTCACCCCTGGTTTTAAAAGGAGTCCGGGGGACTCTCAGAAGGTTCTGGTCAGAGGACCTCAGGCTTCGGGCCGAGCTGTAGGGTGTGATGAGGTTTTTGATGTACATGGGAGCCTGGCCATGTAGAGCTCGGAAGGTCAGCACCAAGATTTTAAACTGGATACGGAACACAGCAGGGAGCCAGTGGAGGGATTTTAACATGGGCATGATGTGGGACCTCCTGTTGGTGCTGGTCAGCAGCCTCGCAGCAGAGTTTTGAACATACTGGAGACAAGCAGCTCCTTCTTGTTAAGACAGGTGAATCGGCTGTTGCAGTAGTCGAGCCGCGAGGATATAAAGGCATGATCATTTCAAGCTCATTTTTAGACACCATGGGTCTGAGCTTAGCGATGTTGAGCAGCTGGAAGAAACAGTTTCTAAGCAGCTGCTTTGAGTCATGGTCTAGTGACATGGAGCTGTCAAAGATCATCCCAAGGTTCCTCAGTTCAGTTTTGGTTGAGGGGCTCAGATCACCAAGGTGCTGCTCAATAGTAGCAATGGCACTGTCTGGGGCGATGATGAGGGTCTCTGTTTTTCCTGAGTTTAGTTGGAGGCTGTTGTCTCTGAGGCACTGCTTGATTACTGATAAGCAGTTCATCAGGGAGCTCAGTTTGTGGGCTTCAGAGGGTTTGAAGGAGCAGTACAGCTGCAGGTCGTCTGCAAATAGGTGGTACGAGACATCGCTGAACTGCTGGATTATATGACCCAGAGGAAGCAAATACAGAAGGAACAGGAGGGGTCCCAGAACTGAGCCCTGAGGCACACCGCACTGCAGGCTGGCTGGCTCAGACATGATGTGGTTGGCTGACACACTGAAGCTCCTAGCAGCCATGTAGGAGGAGAACCACTGGAGCACTGGACCTGACAGTGGCCCTGCAGGTCCTGCAGCCTGCTTGTCAGGATCTGATGGTCAACTGGGTCAAAGGCTGAAGACAGGTCCACCAGGACCAGCACTGTGCACCTCCCCGAGTCGGCAGACATCAGGATGTCGCTGGACACTTTCAGTAGCGCAGTCTCTGTAGAGTGTTGTTTGCGAAAGCCTGACTGAAAAATGTCATAGATGTCATACGCTTGTAAATAAAGATGTGAGCTGTTTCGCCACCACCTTTTCTAACAGTCTGGACAAACAGGGGAGTTTAGATATGGGCCTGGAGTTTTTGAGTTCATGTTGGTACAAGTTTGATTTCTTAAGTTTAGGTTCTACGACTGCATGCTTTCAGTCAAGCTTTCGGAAACACCGCTCTATAGAGTATCTGCAGTCACGTGACCTGGAGTTGGCAACCGGAGGACCGCCACCATATTGGAGTGAAAACAAGCAGTGACACGTAGTTTCATTCATATACAGTAGTGCGTTCGGTGTTCTTTAACGTTGAAAATGTCATCTGATAAGGAGAGTAGGGATATTGTTGTGTTGTCAGATCAAGTGGACAATCTTGACGTAACACAAAGACTGAAACCAGGAGAAACTACGGATTCCAGGCTCCAGCAGGACCCGTACTTGAAGCCAGCCGCCTATTCCAAGCATGCACGACTGAGACTCAAGAACTCCCTGATCTGGGGTACGCAGACATTTACTGTTATCTAATCGGTTATCTAATCAGTTCTTCGGCATCCACAAAAGCAGCGATGAAGGCACAGAAGAGCCTGGATTCATACAAGTATTTTGTGTCCGGCTTTGTGGAGCACTGAGACAACACGGACAACGTTCTTGCAAAGTCTACGGTGCGTAGATCTGCTAGCTTACATGTCAGAGTTAAACTCCAGCCAGAATGGACTTGTTCATCCTGGAAGTCATTTAACCTGTTCAGCCCGACGGACCCTGTCCCAGGTCCAGCAGCCGTCTGCTCCACTTCAACCAGTGTAAAAAGTGACTAAAATGCTGTGAGGGTGGTTCCTTTCAATTGTGTCTCAAACAAGAAGTCTTAGGCCCAATTCCAGTTCTATTTTTCATCCCTCCCCCTCGCCCTAGCCCTTGAAACGGAGTGTCAAGGGGTAGGGCCTGAAATTCTCCCCTAAGAAATGGGACAACCCTTCAAGATCATCACACGTCATCAGTAGTCGCCCGTGACAGAGTAAACTGAGGCTGGTATTGTTTACAAAAGACTTGCGATGCGTCTCCAGCTGCACTAATCTCCCTTTCCTGGCAATTGGATTGTTTTTTTCTGCTTTTTCTGTGTGCTGCTTAAAAATGTTAATAATAATTCATACAAAATAGAAAGAATGCATTTTATTATGCAATTGGCATTACCAGCAACAGTTTTAACTTTTTTTGCTCCAAAATTAATAAAATAGTATAAACATGTAAAAAAGCTGTGTGTAAACATCCACCATCAATATTGCACAACAACCAAAATAAACATTTTTTTCAAACCAGTAGTTAAGTGAAATATGAGTGAAAAGTTATGACACAAAACAGAGATACAGCTGTTAAAAGCACAAGTAGTATGTTGTTGTAATCTGCTGCCAGGCTGGTTATTTTATTATATAACGTTTTCACAATTGTCAGGTTGATATGCAGCACTGCTGTGAAGGAATTATTCATTCACAACCCACACGTTTCATTTTTCATCAATCATATGATCCCAGCGGTGCTCGTTGATGTTAAAGGGGCTGTATTATGCAAAATTCACTTTTTGTATGTTTTAACCTTGTTATATAGTCATGTACTCACCAAAAACACCCCCAAAGCGTTTCTTTCCCTCGTGCCTGTGTGTTTGAGCTTTCCTTGTGTTTGTGCTGCTCAGAGAGGCAGCCCCTCCCGCACCGTGAAAACGCTCTGTTTCCCATGTTGACGTCACACAGAGAAGATGGCTCCCCTGAGCCCCCCTCCCGCAGGCCCTCGGCAATCAGCGTTGCTGCTTTTTTCTAACTCTGATTACAGAGATAAACTTTAATCATCGTCTGAAAGCAACAGTCAAGCAAGAGCAAGAGTCTGAAGAGTCTGAAGGGTCTGAAGGGTCTGCGCTTGGTGAGTTTCTAACAGGAAAAGATGTTTTCGCGTGTCTTTGTGTGTGGAGAAGCTAAAGCTAAAGGCTAAAGCTAGCCAGCGTATTTGTTTTGAAGCGCTGATTGGTTGAAGTAGCTGTCAGTCAAAGTCCACAGGGGGAGAGGCGGGGTTTCAGTGAAACAGAGCGTTTTCTCTTCCGGGTTTCAGAATTAGCCCCAGAAAATGTTTTATTTCACACAAAATGACTTTTCCTTAGCGCCAAAAATAAACTATTACCATGTTAATGCCATTTCTAGGGTTTGGTCCGGGTCCGGTAATGTTCACTTTACTAGCGGAGCACAAATGACATATTTTCTGCCTGCCATCAATATAGCATATTTTCAGGTGTCTTATACGCTCAAAGCAGAAAAGCAGGCTGTGGTAATATCAATAAAACGTGTCATGGTCGTGCAGAAATTAAAACAAGTTAATCGTTAACGTTACATGAGCAGATGCACTTAACGCTAACGAGCTGTCACGTAACATTGCAGCGACCATAAAATATTGTTTGTTTGTTTGTTTTTTACAAGAAATACTCACATTTGTAGATTTCTTTGGCTGCCGCGGATGTTTTCTTCACCATTTTGCCGGCATTTCCCAGCGCAGTGTGGGAAATTTCACATAGCCCTCGTTTTCTAGTGCGCCCCCGGAAAATCTCCGTTTCGAAGGCCAGATAGCCCCAGCACACCGCCCTCCCCCTCGGTCTGAAGGGGGAGGAAGTAGAATTGGGACACCACTACCACTTCACGTGAACGCGCAAAACGAAGGGTTAGGGCCAAGGGCGAGGGCTAAGGGGAGAATTGGAATTCACCCTTAATCTCACCAACTGAACGCTCCAGCTGCACTTTGAGTGTTTGTTTTAGAACAACTTTAAAATCCAGATGCAACAATTCGACAGGCCCCCCTCACCCGCACCTCCAGACACAAAACACTCCAGAACCAGAGATCCGCTTGCTCCACCATAACGTATTGGGTCTCATATGAAACTAGAAAATCTACACCTTAAAATGACACCAGGCAGAATATTCTCTGAGCCGACCAGCTCCCGTCAGCAGCAAAACAAACCTAAAACCGATCTTCACATTTCACAGCCAGCACCTCAGATCATGTTTCTCACACACGTCTTCGCCAAATCACAAAGCTGTTCACACCAAACACAACATGTTTCATTTCCTTACCATTCTGTGGTCATTTTCCATCTATTCATGCTCCTCTGACCAAAATTAGTGGCATAATCCACTCGAATAGTGAAAGAGCGTCATGCGCCTGAATGTTTGTTTTCACTCCAACATGGCGGCGACTACCTGGCCAGCATTCCGAGGCCGGGTGTGTGGCGTCAGCTGCAAATACTCTATAGGGACTGCTGTACTGAAAGTGTCCAGCAAAATCCTGATGTCTGCCGACTCAGAGAGACATACAGTTCTAGTCCTAGTGGACCTGTCCTCGAACTTTGACTCAGTTGACCACTAGATCCTGATAACCAGGCTGCAGGACCTGACTGGCCTGTGAGGTCCAGAGCTTCAGTGGTTCTCCTCATACCCGGCTGGTAGGAGCTTCAGTGTGTCAGCCAACCAGCCAGCCTGCAGTGTGGTGTGCCTCAGGGCTCGGCTCTGGGACGCCGCCTGTTCCTGCTGTATGTTCTTCCTCTGGGTCAGATAATCCAGCAGTCCAGTGTCTCCTTCCACCTATTTGCTGACGACCTTCAGCTGTTCTGCTCTTTCAAGCCTTCTGAGACCCACAAACTGAGCTCCTTAATGGAATGCTTGTTACTAATCAAGCAGTGGTTCAGTGACAACAGCCTAAAACTAAATTCAGGAAAAACAGAGATTCTCCTCATTGCCCCGGACAGAGCCGTCCCACCATTAAGCAGCACCTTGGTGATCTGAGCCCCTCAACCAAAACTGAACTGAGGAACCTTGGGATGATCTTTGACAGCGCCATGTGATTAGACCACCACTCAAAGCAGCTGCTTAGAAACTGTTTCTTCCAGCTGCTCAATATCGCTAAGCTCAGACCCATGGTGTCTAAAAAACAAGCTCGAAATGATCACTCATGCATTCATATCCTCGCAGCTCGACATACTGCATCTACTGCTGCAGCCCGTTCACAAGAAAGAGCTGCTCGTCTCCCGTATGTCCAAAACTCAGCTGCGAGGCTGCTGACCAGCTCCTGCAGGAGGTCCCACATCACGCCTGTTAAAATCTCACAGCTCCCTGCTGTGAGTCCAGTTTAAAATCTCTCCTCGGGCCCCCTGCTGTGTTCCCTGTCCAGTTTAAAATCCTGGTACTGACCTTCCGAGCCCTACATGGCCAGGATCCCATGTACATCAGAGACTTAATCAAGCTGTACAGCTCGACCTCGAAGCCTGAAGTCCTCTGAGCAGAGCCCGCTGAGAGTCTCTCGGGCTCGTTTTAAAATTGGGGGTGACCGCTGGTTCACATCCACCGCCGCGCCTCTGGAATGAGCTTCCTCCAGACTCGGTGGATGCCTTCAAAAAACACTTGAAAACATTTCTGTTCCATCAGGCATTCTAGACCCACTGACTCAGCGTTCTCTTGGCTGTACCATTTACTGTCTATATGATTTATCATCGCTCTTTTTTTATGTAATGTGCAATGTTTTACCATCTCTTATCTTATGTGCTCTATATGTCTGATCTTTATATGTTTTTTTTTTTTTTACCACTTTATGATGGCTGATCTGATCTCAATGAATTTTACTTACTTACATAGCGCCACCAGCTGTACAGGAGTGTGCAGCATCACATCACATCACATACCTCTCAGTTTCCCAAACTGCGGTGCAAGACAAAGGTCACAAAACCTGTGCGAATTATGCATCAAATAAATTAGTGGCATTAATAGGAGTTTGAATTAACTCCTTATTATCATGCCAGTTTTGACAGCCCTAATATTATCATATATTCTGTTTATTTATTTATATATATGGCAAATTTGAAGAAGCCTATGTTCACCCAAACAAGAAACAATCAAAGCAAAAAGACTGAAACTGTGAAATATAAAATTATTTTCTCTTTCTGTGATCAAGCATTGGCTAATCCTCCACCTGGGTGAACCGTCCAGGTCTAACCCCAACGAAAGTGATTTAGGTTAGAATGACTCATGGTGGGTTATTTAATCAGCAATGCAGACTTTGAGTTGGTTTTATGGGTGTATCTCAGGTTACAAGAGTAAAGTGGCTCCACTCCTCGTCCTCGTCCTTGTTTCACCCTCCTCTCTGCAATGTTTGTCTTTCTCTGGAAATCTGAAGAAACAAACTCCGTCTCTGAGCGTGTTAGAGCAAAATCCAGCCACACATCGCTTCACATGTCGAGGAAAACAATCTGAATCTGTAAACTCACAATGAAAGTGCAAGTAAATAAGTTAGAAGTCCACAGAAACTGGTTCCTTGCTGGCATCACATCCGGTCCGAGTCTTCAGTTCATTTAAGACACGACCTGTTTTCACAAAGATCACTAATCAATAGACTGTCTCACTACCGGGCAGAATTATGATGCAAATACTGTGTTGTATTTAATTACCTGGAAAGCATCACCCGAGGTCTACTTTTAGTGTCACTCTACTGCAGGAAGGTGGAATTTATGACGCAGAGGCGCAGCTGGCACTGTAAATGTCCAGGCATGGCTTCCGCTGGGGACGAATTTCCATTTATTACTTCCACAAAGTACAGCCACACAGTTAACAGCAAACTCAGGCAGTCGTGCCTCCAATGGTCCGTTTTCCGAGCGCCGTCCACAGCCTCGCCTCAGAATGGCTGCAGTCTGCTCCGTCCCATGAACACCGGCGGGACTGACGGCCCTGCTCAGAAGTACATCCGCCGAAGAGTTACAGTCACAAAATATAGCATCAAATGAAATAATATCAAAACATGAACAAATGGCTGGAATGCTAATTATTGATGGCAGGCAGAAACTATAATTCCAACCAATAAACAACAGCCATTGATCATCGGGCTGTATCAGCAGCAACACTTGTAAAAGGGACCATTAATAATCAGAGCTTATGGAGGTTCCTGAAAAAGAGCCGATCTGACTCTGCAGTTTCCTCCTCCTCCTTCATCCTCCCAGAGCTTCCTGGTGAACTTTCTGCCAGTTTTCTTTGGCTTTCTTTTCTTCTCGCCTTTACGGCCTGAGGCATCTACACTGAAAACCATGATGTATCGTCCTCCTGTTGGCGCCATCGCCTGCCGGGACAATGTCTTCATGTCGTTCTGTTTCTCACCTGCAGAAACCAAACCGTTGGTCTTGGCGAGATTCTCTCTGGTCTTGGTGAAGTCATGCAGGATTTGATCTGGTTGGCAGTTCTCTCAGTTGGCCAACAGTGATCTTCACTGCAGCAGTCGATGCCTGGTTTAGCTGTGGTGTGTATTTGAAACTGGAGCCGAGTTTCAAAGCCCGCCTCTGAGAGGAGGTAATGACCCGTGATTGGACAGATTTCACAGAGACTGCCCAAGCCATGCGGTTCCTCCGCCCCCATACAGCAGTTCTGCCAGACCCCCAAAGAGGCAGGGAGGGCCCGTCCTGGTCCCACAGCCGGCTGGCCAGCGCTGCTAACGGCTAACAAAACTCAGCACTGCTCAGGGATTTCAATGATGTCTTCCTGGCTGATGGTTCTGGTGACCACATGGTTCTGGTTCTGCTGCATTCGACACAGTGGACCACGACATCCTGATATCCCGGCTGCAGCACCTGCTGGGTCTCAGTGGTCGTGCACTCGCATGGTTTAGGTTCTACCTGGCAGACAGATTCATGTGAGTCAGCCTTGCCAGCTTGGAATCCTTGTCGAGTTCTCTTTCTCATGGGGTTCCTCAGGGCTCATGAGACATTAATCCAGCACTATGAGACAATAATCCAGCACTTTCAGACAGAATCTAGCACTTTAACACAGTAATCCATGCCTTCATTACATCTCGGCAGGATCACTGTAATGCACTTTATGATGGCGTCAGCCAGTCGTCCCTCGCCTGTTTCCAGTTAGTTCAAAATGCAGCAGCTCAGCTCCTAACTGGAGGACGTAAGAGGGACACGTCACTCCCATCCTGGCCTCCCTCCACTGGCTGCTCGTCACCTTCAGAGATTCTTTTATTTTATATAAATCGCCAAATGGTCTCACCCCATCTTACCTCTCTGAGCTGCTTCACCCCTACACTCCTGCTTGAAGGCTCAGGTCAGCTGATCAGCTGCTCCTGGAGGTGCCCGGGTCCAGACGGAGGCTCAGGTCAGCTGATCAGCTGCTCCTGGAGGTCTCCGGGTCCAGACGGAGGCTCAGGTCAGCTGATCAGCTGCTCCTGGAGGTGCCCGGGTCTAGACATAACCTCAGAGGAGACAGAGCTTCTTTTTTCCTTGCCCTTGTTCAGTACTTTGTCACCACAGTGGTTGTCTTAAAGTGCATTATAAATAAAGTTGAGTTGAGTTGAGTTAGTCCCCTGTTAGAGCAGTTAGAGGAGGAAGATGCTCTACAGTCTGGATGTTAGCTCTACTTGAGATGGACAGGACAGTTCTTAAAAATTGAAGCCGCCTCTGCTGCTGTCAACATTGAAAACAATCTGTTTTTCTTTCAAGTAACTCTCAGTTTATAACTGAGGACTGTGAAGAAGTTTGACCTGTCAGGAACTTTGAAACGAGAGTGTTGGTCAAAGAGAATTCTGAGTTTGACTGGTGTTGTTGTTGTTGTCGTTGTTGGTGTGTTGGTGGTGTGACCCCGCCCTCCAGCAGAATTGCCCCGGCGCCACACTCCGATGTTTTGCTGCCGAGATGAAGGTTCTGATGAAGGAGTGGGAGATCACCAACGTCCGTCTGTCCCTGAGCAACGCCCTCAACAAAACCTCCCGCAGATTCCAGCAGGTGAGAACAGCCGCCGCGGTTCGAACCGGTTCAATCTGACCGACGCTGCGTCATGTAAACACTTCTGTCTGATTAGACTGACGTCAACGAGCGAGTGCAAAGCATGATGGGACCGATCCACATGGACCTGATGACCTCTCTCAGGACAGTTGATGTCTCAGTCCCTCACGCCACACCTTGAGCCAAAACGCACCGTTTCTCTGCTGTTGCTGCAGAAAAGTTTCACGTTTACATGGCGACATTTTTTAAACGATACCGGTTTCCATGGCAACAGGTGAAACACTGAAAATGATGTTGTGACCATGTTGATTGTTTTACCAATGAAACCACACACACATTCTGTAGAGAACAATACACTGTAAACACTAAGAATGGAGAACACAGGGAACAATACAGTCTAAACATTTACAATGGAGAACACCTACATTCGAATGGACAGAAAACCAAGTGGGATTACGGTGACCGTCAACCCTAAAACTAGTACTCCTTTTCAAAAAGTTGCATTTTCCTCATGTCCATGGAAGCAAAGCTGAAGAATCTTCGAAAGGTTCCACTTTGGGAGTTGTTTTCAAAAAGTTGCATTAGCCTCGTTGTCTGTAGAGATGCAGCCGAGATGGAGCGCTGTCGAAAAGCTTCCTCCCCAGTGACTCTGAGCAGCATTTTGTTTTTTAAACTAACCCATGAGGAGTGTTTGTGCCAGTTTGGTGCTGGTATCAAATTTTGAGTGACGCCTTCACTGACCCGCTGCCCAAGCGTCAGCGCTTTGAGGATTCCAGCCAGACCCCAGAGCTGATGCTGTTTCTGTCTCCTGTCCTGTCGTTTCCCCACGAAGCCTCGTTTCATTCACAGCTCCGCTCATAGACCAGATGTCCCGACAGCAACGCTCCTTCACAGGCTGCTTTTCATTATTTTTCCAGATTGAAATCTTTGATCATTTGTCATCAGACAGTAAACGTCTGATTGTTGATGTTTCCATCAGAGGAGACTCAGTTCTACATATGTAAACTTAAGAAACTGTGTCCCACCATGTGCGCTTTATTTCCGCCGGCTCCAGCATGGGCTGATTTTTCAAAATGTCAATTGTGTCCGGCCAATGTTAGAAGCCCGACCTTCGTTACCATGACAACCACTTTATATTGCATCTGAGTTTCGACCTAGGCCAATGCTGTCCACACACAAAACTTCATTAAGATGTGACAGAAGGTCGCTCTCCCTGCTCCCTGGAGCTCTTACCTTCACCAAAGCAAAGTCCAACCGATAACTTCCAACCAAGCCACGCCCACATTTAACCATATATGGTCAGCGCACAGCAGCGGATCCTTTTGAGATTGTTTTAATCAAAACTCATGACAGCAGCAGGAGGAAAGACTGCTGTTGAGCTGATGTTCGTCTTTCCTGTGTGTCCACAGCCCGACTCGGACTGTCTTCACTGCGAACTCCTGCAGGAGGAAAACGGACAGACCTTCCTGGAGAGGCTGACGGAGGTGGTGCAGATGATGAACTCTCAGTTCTGCAAAAAGGCAGCGCCCAGCAAGCGGCGGCGCCGCGGCTGAAGAGACCCGTCCCGGTCTGACCAAGGTTTTTCATTCGGACCCCGTTTCCATGGCGATGTTTCAAGTGAAAACACGTTGTTGCAATTTCGTTCGAGGAAAGTTTCGCGTTCACGTGGCAGTCTTCTGGAAATTATGTCTGTTTCCACGGCAACAGCAGAAACTTTGGAAACCGCCGTGGTCGCCATGTTGGGCCTCGCCCTGGCGCCAGAACTAAATGAAATGTTGGACTGTGGCAAAATCTAACTGAGACGAGACGGACGCGTTTGGGCGGGATTCTTGTCTCTGGTCGTCACGCACGTTGTTGTTGAGACATTAACGGAGGAGAACACGGAGAACAATACAGTAGAACATTCACAATGGAGAACAGGGACGTCGGCCTGGACAGACCGTCCAGTTGTCACGGTGACCATCGACTCTTAAAGTGCGGATGACACAAACTAAAAAAAGGAAGTGAAGTGAAGCTGTACATCCCTGTTGCCTGGCAACAGCACTGCGTGGAGGAATGGACTGAAATACCAGCTACACTGTGTGAAACCTGCTGAAAACCTACAGTCAACCTTTGACCTCTTTCACTGCCAACAGAGGTTATATGACAAAGTACTGAGTTGAGTTTTTTTTTTTTTAATTGACCAAATACTAATTTTCCACCATAATTAAATACAAATAAATTTAAAAATCCTACAATGTGATTTCCTGAATGTTTGTTTTTGTCACATTCTGTCTCTACAGCTGAAGTGTAGCTCTGATGAGGATTTCAGACTTTGTTCTCATTTTGAGTGGGTGAACTTGATCAGTCGGTGGCTGACTAAAGACTTTTGACCCATCTGGATGTCAGTCCTTCAAGACAAAATAATGATTATGCGACCATGCAATCAGCCGAAGCCTGCGTATTCATGCAGGACCCACATTCCTTCATTTTGTTCTACATATTTTCATTCCATAAATGTCACTTACATCTATATATCACATAGAAAGCAGTAGCGGCCGGTGAGCGGGGTGGTGGGAGCGCTTGTTTCGTTCGCCTACACCGTCAGCGGCGGGCGGTGCGGCGTTAATTCACTTCCGCATTGGCGGAAGCGCTCGTTTCCCTACCCGCGCATTCCAGGCGGGCGGTGTTGAAGAAACCAGTTTATTAAAAATAATCGTTGCCTACCTGTTGTGTTGTTTGGAATGCGCCTTGAATGTGCGGGTGTGGAAACGAGCGCTCCCGTCAATGCGGAAGTGAACCAACACCACACCGCCCGCGGCTGGCAGTGTGGGCAGACAAAACAAGCTCTCTCACCACCTGCGCCCCGCGCCACCGGCCGCTACTGATAGAAAGTTGGAAAATGTTGCGTTTACTTCACACGGGAGCAGCCATGTCGCTCTCGATGCCTTGGGATCGTTGTGTCACGAGAACGTCATCGGAAAGCTGAGAACCCCGAAGAAGGAACAACGAACCCAGAAATGATGAGAAAGAAAACAGAGCCTCTTTCAAGAACAAGTCATTTCACACCGCAGTCAACCTGCGGATGAAGTGACATGAAGGAAGGCCCGGCTCCGCCCACCTCCAACACAGTCAAGGCCTGGCTCCGCCCACCTCCAACACAGTCAAGGCCTGGCTCCGCCCACCTCCAACACAGTCAAGGCCTGGCTCCGCCCACCTCCAACACAGTCAAGGCCTGGCTCCGCCCACCTCCAACACAGTCAAGGCCTGGCTCCGCCCACCTCCAGCACAGTCAAGGCCTGGCTCCGCCCACCTCCAGCACAGTCAAAGCCTGGCTCCGCCCACCTCCAACACAGTCAAGGCCCAGCTCCGCCCACCTCCAGCACAGTCAAAGCCTGGCTCCGCCCACCTCCAACACAGTCAAGGCCTGGCTCCGCCCATATTATTTGATAAAAAGTAAAAGAAGTGTTCTTCAAAATTCTATACAGAGCATGTTTAATTTTCTAATTCATCAAACCTTTGATGCAACTGTTACTATCACAGCTATGTACTCCAACCCTTGTCGATGTCTTTCCTGACAGTTTTTCAATATAACAAACTCTGTTTTTCCAAATAGTAAAATTAATTTTAGATGTGTGGAGACTGACTCCTGTATATAGTTGCATTGAATTTAGACGATAGTATAACTACTATCAACTCCAGAAAATGTTCATGACAGATGTGATTTTTGGAGCCATCTTGGATGAAAAAGTCTTTAGAAAGTTCACAAATATTGTGACCCCAGAAGCAGACATACAGTCGTGACAAATATCTTTTAACAAGAGACCAGAGCGCTATTTGACCCAGAAAACATAATAACGTTTTTTTTATAACGCAATTTACATTTGTGGGCAAATCTCAAAGTGAACAACCAAGAGGAAAATAAAAGCAATGATAAGGACAATTAAAAAAAAAACCAATAAGACAGTATAAACAGTAAAAACAGTGAAAGCAATCAGCAGTAAAATCACTACAAACTGAGTCCTTCCTGTGAGGTGTGAGTGAAACCACTGGAGGGCGCTGCCAGAGATACCGATGTGGCGTTGGAGGCGGTGACGGAGGAGGTGGTGATCAACAGTATCAAATGCAGCAGAGAGGTGGAGAAGGAGGTGGTGCCGGAGTCAGAGGTCACCAGGAGGTCATTTGTGTCTCTGTGCTGTGAGGGGGTGGAAACCGGGCTGGAATTTATCATACAGATTGTTTGATTTAAGATGGTTGTGGAGATGGATTAAAACAATTCTTTCAAGGATTTTGGGGATGAAGGGGAGGGTGGAGATGAGGGGGAGGGTGGAGATGGGTCTGTAGTTTGACAGAGGTTCGGGATCCAGAGTGGGTTTTTGAGGACGGGCTTGATGGTAGCCGTTGTGAGGCGGGCTGGAAGAGTGCCAGTGTGAGGGGACAGATTGACAATGTGATAAGTTGACTGATGGAGTGGCAGTGAGCTTTAAGCGGGGGGTGGGGGTGGGGGGACCATGTGGATGGTTTAGATTTACTGATGATTTGTGGGGTAGAAGTGAGCCAGTTGTGTGTGTGTGTGTGTGTGTGTGTGTGTGTGTGTGTGTGTGTGTGTGTGCGCGCGTGCGGGTTTTCGTATGGTCGTGGGGACAAAATGTCCCCACAACATAGGAAAACCAGGCACAATGTCATTTGTGGGGACATTTCTTGGGTCCCCATGAAGGGAAACAGTGTTTTCTTGACCATGTTGTTGTTACTGAAAAAAGTAAACATGCAAAAACATTTCTTTGGGGCTATGCATTGTTTTGGTGTGGGTTAGGGTTAGGGTAAGGGTCAGGGTTAGGGGCTAGAAATGAATGGGAGTCAATGGAATGTCCCCAAAAGAGTGGGAAACCCAACAAGTGCGTGTGTATGCGTGTGTGTGCGTGTGTGTGTGTGCGTGTGCGTGTGCGTGTGCGTGTGTGTGTGTGTGCGTGTGTGCGCGTGTGTGTGTTCGGGGGGGCAGTGTCAGGTGTTCGGACAGAGCTGTTGGCGAGGGAGAGAGAAGCACGAATGTTTCTATTTTAGAGGTAAAGAAATCCATGAATTTGTTGCACTGTGTGACTGTTTGGGTGTGGTGTGGTGTGGTGGAGTCTGAGGGTGGAGCCGGTGTTTGATGGTGGTGGAGAGCTGTTTGGAGTTACCTGGGTTATTGTCAATGATGTTGGAGTCCTGTGCTGACCTGGCCTTGGAGAGTTCCTTGGCAGATCTCCGTTGATGTTCCCGGTAGGCCAACTTATGCACCGTCAGCCCAGATGAGACCCAGGCCCGCTCCCGGATGCGGCCAGTCCTTTTCAGATTTCTCAGCTCCTCTGTGAACCAGGGGGCGGAGAGGGTGAAGGTAACTGTCCTGGTTGTTAGAGGTGCATGAAGGTCCAGTAGAGCCTGAAGAACACTGAGTTTCTGTTCTCAACAACACATTAGCTGAGGCTGAGGCGGTCCAGGACCTGCCTGAAATCCGCAGCCAGTCGGCAGGAGGGTGGGTCCATATGGATACTGAAATCCCCCAAAATCAGAAAGTTGGAGTGTGAGGTGCAAAGTGAGATGAGAAAATCATGAACTCAGACAGGAATGGTGGATGTGGTTTTAGCGGAGCGATAAAGACGTGCTGTGGTTGCAGAGGTGGTGTGATGAGCTGTGATGTGTTTGCAGTTCAAAACCAGATGTTCAAAACTGTTGACGTGTGGGTTGGACAGTAATGAGGCTTGAATGATGCTGAATTCTCCTCATGGAGTTTTCCCTCATTGTCTCCCTGAAGAAGACATTTCCATCAGCAGCACGGCTCTGCTGGACACATGGACACGCTGTCTTCTCTCATCTTGACATTTCCCTGATCAAGAGGAATCAAAGTATGAAAACGAAGACGTCTGCACCAAACTGCCAGAGCTGTTCCAGCGTGAGAGGATGAAGGTTTGGTTTGGGAGCTGTGGTCTGGACGGATGAAGACATGAGAGCAGCGGTCCACCAGCAGAGTCTACCAAGAGGTGGAGAACCATCAAACATGAAACAAACACTGAGTTCAGGGTAAAATAACACCATCTTTAAATTTCAGCCAAGTAAAGTCACGTCTGGACAAGTTCTAGTCAAAATGTTTCCTGCTGCCTGAGTCAGGCAGAAACCATGATAGAGGAGGAGCGTGGCCCGTCTCACATTCTCATGATACTGGGTTTAATGGCTGCTTTACCAGATTGAAGAAAGGGGTTAAATCATTTTTGACCAGAAAATTTTGGGGGTGAATGGCACTTTCAGAGTAAGGCCTTGGAACCAGCGGAAAACCTGCTCCCACTGGACTGCAGGTCATTCGAACCTCCTGTTCTCACAGCGCAGCATCTGGGGTGCACGTTGGAAAATGCATTCTTGTAATATGACTCCTCAACTTTCATAATTAAGATGCCATTCAGTGGAAGACTTCCTCTGTTTTTTTTACAGCTGGAAATGTAGCAACATGTTTTGTCTAACCTTGATGGCAAAACTGCTGCTGAGATGGAACATCTGGGACGTATTGAAACGTAGATGAAGAAACAATTTTATTACTGAACAAAGAAGTCATTGATTAGAGGGTTCACGATTCTGCTTCAGTATCTCAGTGTAGTTGGAATTAAATTCAAGACAGCGTCCAAAATTGCCACCAAATGTGGCTTCTTGCCATAATTTAACAACACTGAGCAGAATGTGAAGTGTCTCCCTGCCACACTCTGACCTTGACTGACATTGGTTAATTGATTTTAGGGTGCTGAATTCAGATCTGTTGAAGCCACTTTTGTGCAAAAGTGATGACTGGGGGAGAGGAGAGGACGCTGGTGTTGACTGTTCACCGCTTGTCCTCGCCCACAGCCTCAAAAAACCTCGTAGACTCTGTCCACCTCCTTCCCCCAGATTGTGTTTATCTCATCATTGCACAAACCTCGGGATTCTTCTCTGTCCGGATATTTGACAAGCCAGGTGCCCCGTTCAGCTGGACCGTGGTGCTAACACGGTGCTAGCCTCCTAACACACCCCCGGTGCTGGCTGCTTACTGACCTCTCCCCGTCTCGCTGGTCTTCCTGGCTCCTGCATGTCTCCTGGGCTTGGGCTGAAGTGGACTGCAATACTCTGAAGATTTTGGACCCACGCCCTATCCCTATCATTTACAAAGTGAAACAAGCTCATAAATACTTTTGTTGTGTCTGTGCGTCCAGTAGCTGGCTCCCAGCTGTTAGCATCGTAGTTAGCTTAGCTCAGCTGCGGGAGGTGAAGAGGAAACAGAGCCGGACTGACAAAAGTGGACAAAATCCTCCTTCCAGTGGTCCAGGGGACGGCGTATTAGCACGTGAAGTAAATCTGAATGGTTATAAAACATTTAAAAGACGTGTTTTCCTTTTCAATCCGTTAAAATAGCGTGTTGATACACACAGATCTGCACAAGCATAGTGCTCCACGGAAGGATATACCGGCGCACAGCAGCTGAGTCTATGGCTTCTACTGCTCATCAAAATCATCAGAGTATTCCTTTAAAACACGTCTCTAGTGATCAGACCACATTATACTGTAATCACCTCAGAGGTTTAGTGTTTTATATCAGTTTTTATCAGCTCATAGCCTCCAGTCCTCCAGCTGGTTCCTCATATTCCTTTTTATTGAGCTTTATGTTTATTACTTCTGTGGTTTATGTCGTACCTGCACCAGAAGAAATTCCTAATCAGTGAATGTACTTTACTGACAATGGAAATAATATTCTGGTTCTGGTCCTGATTGTGACTATATTTCTGGCTCTGACTCTGGTTCTGGTTCTGCTGCCTTTGCTCTTCTGCCTCCTCTCCCTGAACCCTGGACTCTCTCCTGGTCGGTGGGAAGACGGTGGAGAATGCAACGTCCAACAGAACCTTCTTCTCTGGTCCACTGAACCCCAGTCCTCCTTTCAAGAGGAGAACCAAATCCGAACAAGCCGGTTCTCAGACAGATCCGAACAGAGCGGAGGGCCTGTCCACTCCTCGTCCTCGTCCTCCCATCACCCTCCTGTCTGCAATGTCCAGGTTCTTCAGGAACCTCAACAAACTGAGTGTCTTCGAAATACCAGCGACACGTCGCTTCGTGAAAGTAAAGAAGTCAGAGGTCTTTAGAAACGGGTTCCAGGGCTGACGTGGTGTCCGGTCCGGGTCTGCAGTCCATTTAAGACGGAAGATGTCATCAGATCCTGAAGCTACCAAGTCCAGGAGAAGATGGACTGAGAAAAGGACCATAGGGACCAGGACCAGGAGAAGACCAAGACCATATGTACTGGAACCAGGATGAGGAGAATATGGACAGAGACTAGAACCATATGGACTAGGGACCAGGACCAGGAGAATATTGACTGGGACCAGGACCACGGGATTATGGACTGAGACCAGGACCATATGGAATAGGGACCAGGACCAGGAGACAAAGTATTGGTCCCAGGACCAGGAGAATATTGACTGAGACCAGGACCAGGAGAATGTGGACTGGAACCAGGACCCGGGGAAGATGGATTGAGACCAGAACCATATGGACTGGAACTAGGACCAGTAGACGGACTGAGACCAGGATGGACCCTGCCTTTCTGGTGTACAATCCAAACTCTTCCAGTTCGAAGGGAAAATGTAACCTCTGGAACCTTTCCTGTGACGGATGGAGGCAGACTGGGTGGGGTTCTGCCCCCCTGCTGTTTAACCTGCAGGGACGATCTGATGTCTCTCAAAGACTGGCTCCAGTCCAGACGGGCTGCATGGAGGGCGACCGGCTCCTCCACCATCTCCTGGATGCAGATGATCTGATTCTTCTGTCACCAGATTCTACTGGATCTCAACCACTGGGAGTCTGCATGGGGACAATATGGCATCAAGTTTAACACCAGAAAGAGTGTGGTCATGACTGTGACAAGAGAGGACCAGAAGACTGTTTTCAATGAGGGTGGAACTGAGCTCCACACTGCAGACAGAGTCCAACACCTCGGTCATGTGATCAGGAAGAATCTCTCTGACGACGACCGCATGCAAAGGCAGGATTGTAAATTATATGCTCAAGCTAACATGCTGGTACATAAACTCAGCACGTGTACTGACAAGTAAACATTACCTTATTTAATGAAGCCTGCTGTCTGCTGCTTAACACTGCCCCCTGGTGGTGTGATTACCGCACCACCAAATTTAAGAAGCCGCAGGCTTCATAAAATGAAGCAGTGTGTTAATAATGTAAGGGTCCAGGTGGAGTAGAGCCTGTCAGTTGTTTGTTCGCTCTCAATGCCCTCATCACGAACATACATGCTGGAGAAGTCCAACACGGAAACGATAAAGGATTTAATCAGTGTATTGTTCTACATTTTCACCATTGTATAAGTTTGGGGTGTATTGTTCTCCGTGTTCTCTATTGAAGAGTGTATTTTTCTCTATGGTTTCATTACAGAAAACACCAACAGCACCAACTAGTGGACCAACATGAGAACTACACCATTTTCAGCCTGTTTGATGTTTCCATGGAAACAGACATTTTCAGAATGTTACTGTGTAAATTGTGAAACTTTTCTGAGAGGAATCAGTAAAACGTGACTTTATTTGAACTGTTCTGTGATTGGAACTGAAACCTGACGGGGACCGGAGAACCGGAGCGCTGTGGCCCCCAGCTGTTCTGCAGGAGCTCCTCCAGTTGCAGAGCAGGAGTCTCTCCAGATGTCAGAAAGTTCAAGACAGGAACGGGAAATGAAAATAAAACGTGTCAGTGGTAGGGGCTTTACGACTCCTCAGAGGTTTGAGGATAAAGATAGCATCGTGTTGCTTGGCCGACTCATCCAGATGTTGAGTCACATGTTCTTGTACCATCTGAGAAGGTCTGAAGGTGGTCCAACATGAGGCTCCCACCACAACCTCTGGAGGGTGTTCAGCACGAGGAATGTGTCATGTTCCGCAGATGTTTTCACTTACAGCCGTACCAAAGGCCGGCGTCTGATGTGTCCCGGGTCGGGCTGTTCCCAGCAGGTTCCGACCAGCAGAACCGCTCTCACATGCGCTCCAGTTCGCACCTTCAGCTACTCTGCTGTTATCAACCAGTGCGGCTGAAGAAGAAGCCTTTCACAGGATGTTTCAGCTGCAAATGCATCACTTTCTTTTTGAACATTTTTTGCTTCAGAAACGTTTGGCATTGACACGGAACGTCTCCATGGCAACCACAGAAATAACTGAAAACAATGTTTTCTTGTAAGTCACTGAAACTTTTTCAGTCAAAACTCTATCATGGGTTTTTACTGTAAAAACGTTTCATAGCGACGATATTGGTTTCCATAGCAACCAAGGAACGACTGAAAACGGTTTAGCTGGCATGTTGTGTTTCGGCTTGACAAACGGGTCTGGGATGTGTTTGACACGGCTGGTTCACAGAGACGACACACAGCGTGAGTCCAGGCCACGTTTAATCCCACATTTGTAAAAACAAAAGGAAAAGCAAGGCGCTGCCGTACAGACTCTGCGGGGCTGCTTCTTCCCCTCAATTACACTCAAACAATCAGAATCAGCGCGAAGAGCCGGAACCCGAGTCTCTGTTCCACGGCGGGCTCCTGCGGCGGCTCGGCTCCGCTTCCCGGCGAGCTTCGATCCGCCGTGTTCATTAAGAGTTTGATTAAGAAGCATTAAAGGAAAAAAAGCTTCGATCTGAATCCAGGAAGACTCTCCATCACGGTGCGGCGGGCGAGTCCGCTCTGCGCATGCGCCAGGTGAGCGCGGCGGAGGGATCCGAGTGCGGTGATGAGGCCGTCAGCTCTCCGGCCGCTCCTTGCTGCCGGGGCCCGGGTCGGGGCCCTTGCCGGAGCCCTTGTCGGGGCCCATGAAGTCCACCCCGTCCACCGGGATCTCCTTCTCCCGGATGGCCTTCTGCACGCAGCGCTGGTACACGCGGAAGCTCTCCGTGCACGGGTCCCCGCTGCGGTCGCCCTTCAGGAACTTCTCGGCGAACCAGCGGTTGAAGCACTGGTCGTACTCCCGCTTCAGATCGGTGCAGGCCTCCCCGACGCTATTCATGTCGTCCGCGGGAGGAAAAACACGCACCGGGAGGCCGAAAAATGGATAATTCCGCTCAGTTTCACACGCACACTGCGTCGCCGTCCGCCAGCACGGCCACGTGATTGGCTGCTGCAGCTGATAAGAAGAGGTGTAGAAGAGGAAGAGGTGTCACTCTGCCGACTCTGCTGAAGTCAGAGTAGTTGTATATTATCTTCCAAGATGGTTTTCCTCTCAGCGTCCAGACATCAGTGGGTTTTGTTCATTTTCATTGAAATGCTTTTCCTTGATGAATTGTTTATATTTGTGTTTATCTCTGCTTTTCCAGACTTCCTTCATTTAGTAGGAATATATTTTTAAAGGAATATTATTGTCTCATCGAAACCAACGGTTCATGATCTTCTCAGAGAGTGAGTTTCAGTGTTGATGATGTGATTCTGGGAACAAACTAAATGGTTAGAAAAATGAGGGAAATTACAAGTCTGCTCCTTTAACTCTTTTTATTCTGACTTTTACCTGAATGATTTTTTTCTTTGAAATATGAGGAAAAAAATGCAATGGAAACCTTTGTGAGTAAATGCATTTTTTTCACTATTGTGGTTTTAAAAACTGAAACTGTAAAGCTGAAGTAAACCTCTTGAAATAAAACAGTATTCCTAAGTGGTATTTGATGTGATTATAACAATGCATTTCCTTTTTGTGTTCCACGGTAATGTACTTCATTCACTAGTTCTTGAAATTTGAACTAGTTTGAATTTTCAGTTGGTAATAAAACATTTATTCCCAACACATTTGCGTTATTGCATCATTTCAACGGCAAAGCAAGTTTTGGTAATCTTAAAACAAACAGAGTGAGCCCTCTTCTTCAGGGCATGTAAGTCTCGCGATATTTCTCAGCGGTAGTTTGTAAAATCTCGCGGTTGTGTGGATCCGTGGAGCATCACACGAACCATAATAATCCGATTTTCACTTATTTTCTCTCTTTTCTGGAGTAAGAGGTCTTCCGTGGGAGATTAAAGCGGGTAAGTGTGAGTCGCGGAGCTCGGCGTTTCACTCCCGATCGCCTCCGTTTGGAAGTTACCGGGGCTTTTCGCCGCGTTAGCCCGAGCAGCTAACCCGGCCTGCTGGTTCGAGGCGGTGGGGAGTTAGCTTTAGCATTGTCTTAGCATTGTTTTCACTCCGCGGCGGAGCTTCGCTGATTTCTGCGGCCCGTCCACAGGCTCGACATGTCGGACAGCGACGACAGCGACTTCTCCGACAACCAGAGCGAGCGCAGCAGCGACGGAGAGGCCGAGGAGGCGGAGGAGAATGAGGTGAGTGACCGGCTAGCAGGCGGAGAGCTCCCGGAGAGCAGGCAGTGCTAACTCCCGTAAACTCTTACAAACACCCGTAATGGATGAAAGATAGTAAAAAGCCCACCACCAGTCTCCAGGCGACATAAAACTAACGTTACACCCATCGGGCTTTTCCCCTCTAGACTTTCTGCGTGAACGCTCCACATGTTAATGTAAACCCTTCCGGGGAGTTGCGCGATCTGTAAATAATGCATCTCTTATTTGCTCAGCGATCCGCCGATCGGGCTGCGTCTTTTCAGCTCCTGAGATTTTAACTTTTATTTGTAATCTTTAAATGACAGAGAAACAAACAGAGAAAATAAACTGCTTTATTCAGAGGTAACTTAGTCACATTTTTCACTTTATTACAATATCAGTAACGTAACGAGGAACGTTACAACCCAAGTTACAGTTTCACAGCGGAAAAGGGCGAAATAACAGTTTTGTAGAGACTGTAGAGCTTGCCGCCATAACAGTTAATGCCGCAGTGCACCATGGGAGTTTGGGATTTGGGGTTGAAACATTGTTTTGGTGTTTTTTTGATGTGTTAATAGAGTTATTAGTGGTTGTGTTTTATTGTGTTTAGCTGAGTGCAGCGTTGTCAGGACCGGACTGTGTGTTGCCGATGTTCCTGTTCTGTGTCAGAATAAAAGCTTTCCTTCAGTTTCAGCTTGAGATCCTGTCTGTACCGATACTGAGCCACAACATGGCTTTTGTTCACTCATCTGCTGAATCCAAAATGAAAAATGGAGCCGTGGTTTACAAACAAAGAAAAACATTTGAACTTGAGACGAGTCTTTTATCAGAAGCCGTGTCGTTTTTGCTGAAGTTAACGCTGATAACAAAATGCTCCAAAAAAACTGAGAATCAAAGTTCCAGTGGCTTCTTCTCAAGGCTGACGCCTTCTGGCGGTGCGCTTGTTTTCCCCACCAGGAGGAGCCCAACAGCCCGGTGGGCAGCGACAAGGTGGCGGACGAGGAGGGCGAGGACCTGGAGGACGAGGAGGAGTACGACGAAGAGGAGGAGGAGGATGACGAGGACCGTCCCAGGAAGAAGCCGAGACACGGAGGCTTCATCCTGGACGAAGCCGGTACGAGGAAGAGGAGGAGGATGAGGAAGATGAAGGTGACCAGGATCTCCCAGCTCTAACCTGTCCTCCTCTCTGACCCGTCCAGATGTGGACGACGAGTATGAAGACGAGGAGGAGCAGTGGGAGGAAGGAGCCGAGGACATTCTGGAGAAAGGTAGCACACACACACACACACACACACACACACACACACACACACACACACAGGCCGGAGGTTCCTCAGTGTTCTGGTGTGTACCGGTTTTTTTCCGTGCTGCGTCTCGAACCGTCCGTTGAACCGGAGCGTCTCACCAGTCGGTTCAGTTAAAAATCCTCAAACGTCGATCGTCGGTGTTCAGGCCTCGTTTCCACGACGACTCAAATCAAAACGCCATGACGGTCTTCATTTCCATGGAAACGTCAAACCCTGAAAACGGCATGGTTAGCATGCCGGGCCTCAAGTCGGCGCCGTTTCCAGAAAGTCCTGCTTCCACCCGTCGTCATGACGACAGAGCCGCAGTTCTCCGTGGTTCCGTCGTCCAGTAAACAGAAGTGTTGAGTTTTGTTTCGTTCTCTGTGACTGTCCTTCGGCGAGCGGCGGGATGTGGTTGGAGACGCAGCATGTCCTCTTGTTTTCTGACTTCGCTCTCTCTGTCTCGCCGGCGCCCCCCTCCCCCCCCCCTCCCCTCTCCCCCCTCCCCCCTCCACCGTGCATGCCGACTCCAGTTAACGGTAATTTCCCGCTCCGGACGGCGCCGATGTTTTCATTGATGATCCATGTGTTCCTGAAACGCCATCTGATCCCACCCACCCCCTCCTTATTAACTCCGCCCACCCAGCACGCCGCCGTGTGTCTGTGACTGTCACTTCCTGTGCGGACGCCCTGGGGGCAAATCAGATCAGATTAATAATCCCAAGATTACAAACCAACATCAGGCTCCGCAATCACAGTGTAAATTGATTGATTGATAGATTGATCGATGGTATTGGTGGACGCTGCGGTCTGACACAGTGGTGCAGTGGCAGGCTGGATCAGACTGCTGGACTCGAACTCCACCCCGCTGCCCGTCGTCCTCCACCCTGTTTAGAACAGGTGGCTTCATGCGGACCGAAGTTAAAGACGGTGGCGATTCGATTGACATCGTCATGAGCCAATCACCTTTGATCTCCACGACAGACAGAAACCAATGCTAATGCTAATGCTAACAGTGAGCCGAGCCGCCTTCATGCCTCTGTGTGCCGCCATTACTCACCTTGTTCTTCTGTTTTTCTCCCATCATGCTTTGTGTGGCTGCTGCCTGACTCTGCTCCTGTGACCCATTGTCTGCCGGCTTCTGTCCTCTTCATCCTCCTTTCTCTTTCTCCTCTTCATCCTCCTTTTTCCCCCTCTTCCTCCTCTTCATCCTCCTTCCTCTTCATCCTGTCCCTCCCTCCCTCCTCTCATCTTCTTCCTCTCCTCCTTCACTCTGTGGACCTGAGCAGAAGAAGCTGAAGGTAAGGCTCTTGAGTTTCTGCGTCCATCCGTCTGAGCGAAGCGTCCTCAGCGGGCTCCTCTGATCACTCGTCGTCCATCGTCTTGTCCCTGCAGTGTCCAACATCGACCACGTGGTCCTGGACGAGGACCACTCACGATCCCGGAGGCTGCAGAACCTCTGGAGGTACCGCAGCTTTTCTTCTGGTTATCGGGGAGCAGTGAGGCTGTCAGAGTTTCCACCACAGAAGAAGAAAATAACCGAACTGGGTTGTTTTCAAGGCTTTCCAGTTCAAATGGAAGAACCATGTGATGCTAACGTGAAAGCGATCGTTAGCACGTTTAGCTGTAATGCTAACAGGTCGAAACAGAAATGGGTTCAGGTCAAAGCTCCACTGATCCTGGGTGCTGACCGGTTTTCCACCTGTGGTGCAGAGACTCCAGGGAGGAGGCGCTGAGCGAGTACTACATGAGGAAGTACGCCAAGACGTCGGGAGGAGAGCAGTGAGTGTCCCAACGCCGCCTCCACCTCTACACCCACGCTGCCGACTGAAGGTCTCTTTCTGCTTCCAGCTTCTCCGGAGGGTCCGAGGAGCTTTCTGATGACATCACACAGCAGCAGCTACTTCCTGGTGTCAAGTGCGTAAACGCAGATCCACCAATCAGCATCCAGGAAGCCTGGTGATGTCACAGTTCACTCAGTGTCTCCTATTTGTACTTTTCAGAGACCCCAATCTGTGGACGGTCAAGTGTAAGGTGAGCACACACGCACACACACACACACACACTGTGAGCACGGAACAGTGACTCAGCTCAGTGTTGACGTTTACCTAAACATTGATGCTAAGCTAAATGCTGTTGCTAGGCTAAATGCCGGTGCACGGCTACATACTTTTGCTCGGCTGCAGGCCGATGCTGGGCTACATGCCGGTGCTCGGCCAAATGCCGATACTAGGCTACATACTGATGCTAAGCTAACAACACCTCATGTTGTCTGCGTGTGTTCCCGTTCATTGACCGTTTCGTCCGCCTACAGATCGGCGAGGAGCGAGCAACCGCCATCGCGCTCATGAGGAAGTTCATCGCCTACCAGTTCACCGACACAGTGAGACCCACACAGCTCCCCCCCCCCCCCCCCCCCCCCCCCCCCCCCCCCCCCTCCTCCTCCTCCTCCTTCTGATACTCGCTCCCGGCTCACCTCCACCTCCTCCTCCTCCTCCTCCTCCTTCTGATACTCGCTCCCGGCTCACCTCCACCTCCTCCTCCTCCGCCCCCACAGCCCCTGCAGATCAAGTCGGTGGTGGCGCCGGACCATGTCAAAGGCTACATCTACGTGGAGTCGTACAAGCAGACGCACGTGAAGGCCGCCATCGAGGGCATCGGGAACCTGCGGATGGGCTTCTGGAACCAGCAGATGGTTCCCATCAAGGAGATGACCGACGTGCTCAAGGTGGTCAAGGAGGTCACCAACCTGAAGCCCAAGTCCTGGGTCCGGCTCAAGAGGGGCCTGTACAAGGACGACATCGCTCAGGTGTGTGTGTGTGTGTGTGTGTGTGTGTGTGGACATGATGAAACATTTTTATGTTTCTTTGTTAGGTGTTTTCCTTTCAGAAGGTTTCAGATGAAAAATGTGTTATTTGTCCGTTTAATGTTTCGTTTGTGAAAAGTTCCTGAAGTTGTGTGTGTTTTCACTTGAACTGGTTGCCGTGTGAATGGCGCTGGGCAGAGATGTTGACGTTCCTCCGTCCCGCAGGTGGACTACGTGGAACCCAGTCAGAACACCATCTCCCTGAAGATGATCCCCCGGATAGACCTGGACCGCATCAAGGCCAAGATGAGCCTGGTACGGAGCCGCGCACACCTCGCCAGGGTTCCAGCAAGACCAGTCAGTGCTTACTGTGTGTGTGTGTGTGTGTGTGTGTGTGTGTGTGTGTGTGTGTGTGTGTGTGTGTGTGTGTCTGTGTGTCTGTGTGTCTGTGTGTCTGTGTGTCTGTGTCTGTGTCTGTGTCTGTGTCTGTGTCTGTGTCCTGCAGAAAGACTGGTTCGCTAAGAGGAAGAAGTTCAAGAGACCTGCCCAGAGGCTGTTTGATGCTGAGAAGATCAGGTGCACAAGCGCGCGCACACACACACACACACACACACACACACACACACACACACACACAGAGTATGACCACTAACCTGGTAGATCATGTGATTCTGACCAACCGGCCAATCAGTTCAAATCCGACTGTTCACAGACGACACTCCGCTATATTTCACAAACCAGACTCCTTCAGTTCTCCCTTTCAAGTTATGTTTATGTGGTGTGTGTGTGCGTGTGTGTGTGTGTGTGTGTAGGTCTCTTGGAGGAGAGGTCAGCCATGATGGAGACTTCATGATCTTTGAGGGGAACCGTTACAGTCGGAAAGGCTTCCTTTTCAAGAGCTTCGCCATGTCGGCCGTGGTGAGGAGTGCACACAGACACGCACAGACACGCACAGACACGCACACAGTAGCCCAAAACAGAATGAAACGTGTGTGTGTGTGTGTGTGTGTGTGTCAGATCACCGATGGAGTGAAGCCTACTCTGTCAGAGCTGGAGAAGTACGAGGACCAGCCTGAGGGAATCGACCTGGAGGTGGTGACAGAGTCAGGTACACACACTCTGCCAGTTCCTATGTGAATGCCAGCACATACACACTGAAACTCTAATGTGTGTGTGTGTGTGTGTGTGTGTGTGTGTGTGTGTGTGAGCAGGGAAGGAGCGGGAACACAACCTGCAGGCCGGCGATAACGTGGAGGTGTGTGAAGGAGAGTTGATCAACCTGCAGGGCAAGATCCTCAGTGTGGACGGCAACAAGATCACCATCATGCCCAAACATGAAGACCTGAAGGTACACACACACACACACACACACACACACACACACACACACACACACACACACACACAGACAATCTGATCTTTCTGATCCAGCGTTTATTTTGCATGTTTTCGACTGGTCAGTGGAGTCATTTTAACAAACAAGTCTGTGTGTGTGTGTGTGTGTTTGTTTTGTGATTGTGCGTGTCCCTGTGCGTGTGCGTGTGTAGGACCCTCTGGAGTTCCCGGCTCACGAGTTGAGGAAGTATTTCCGTATGGGCGACCACGTGAAGGTGATCGCCGGCCGATACGAAGGAGACACTGGCCTCATCGTCCGGGTGGAGGAGAACTTCGTCATCCTGTTCTCCGACCTCACCATGCACGAGGTGCCTGCTCCGCCCGCCTGTCCCTCCGCCTGTCCCTCCGCCTGTCCCTCCGCCTGTCCCTCCGCCTGTCCCTCCGCCTGTCCCTCCGCCTGTCCCTCCGCCTGTCCCTCCGTCTGTCCCTCCGCCTGTCCCTCCGCCTGCCCGTCCGCCTGTCCCTCCGCCTGTCCCTCCGTCTATCCGATCATTGTTTCAGTCCTCTCTCTCCATATAGAGTTCATTTCTTGTGTGTGTGTGTGTGTGTGTGTGTGTGTGTGTGTGTGTGTGTGTGTGTGTGTGTGTGTGTGTGTGTGTGTGTGTGTGTGTGTGTGTGTGTGTGTGTGTGTGTGTGTGTGTGTGTGTGTGTGTGTGTGTGTGTGTGTGTGTGTGTGTGTGTGTGTGTGTAGCTGAAAGTGTTGCCCAGAGACCTGCAGCTGTGCTCGGAGACGGCGTCGGGCGTGGACGCCGGCGGGCAGCACGAGTGGGGCGAGCTGGTGCAGCTGGACCCCCAGACGGTGGGCGTCATCGTGCGGCTGGAGAGGGAGACCTTCCAGGTAGCGGTCTGATCGGGGGGGGGGGGGGGGGGGGCTCGTCAGCCCCGGCTCCCTGGATTCTAACCCGCCCTGCGTCGCCTCGCCAGGTGCTCAACATGCATGGCAAGGTGCTGACGGTGCGCCACCAGGCGGTGAACCGCAGGAAGGACAACCGCTTCGCCGTGGCTCTGGACTCGGAGCAGAACAACATCCACGTCAAGGACATCGTGAAGGTCATCGACGGGCCGCACTCTGTGAGTGAGGACCAGCCGTTGGCTCCCAGCCGTTAGCCTAGCATCAAGATGAGCTAACTCTTTGTGCGTGTGCGCGCGCTCCTGCAGGGTCGAGAGGGGGAGATCCGTCACCTGTTCCGAGGCTTCGCCTTCCTCCACTGTAAGAAGCTGGTGGAGAACGGCGGCATGTTTGTCTGCAAGACCCGGCACCTGGTGCTGGCCGGGGGGTCAAAGGTCAGATTAACAGTCACACACACGCAGACACCCTCCTGCTGGCACGCTTTGTGTCCAAATAGTTGAAGTGTGCGTTGTCTTTCAGCCCCGAGACGTCACCAACTTCACGGTTGGAGGATTCGCTCCCATGAGCCCCCGAATCAGCAGCCCCATGCACCATGGGGGAGGAGGTGAGCAGGGAACACGGGGGGGAACACGGGGGGGGAACACGGGGGGGGAACACGGGGGGGAACACGGGGGGAACACGGGGGGGGAACACGGGGGGGGGGAACACGGGGGGGAACACGGGGGGAACACGGGGGGAACACGGGGGGGAACACGGAGGGGAACAGATGTTTTCCATTAGGCTGAAGTTTTTGCTGATTTGGTGTTAGCATGGTTACCATGGTTACCTCGTTTTCTCCCGGAAGGCGCCCAGCAGAGAGGAGGCGGCGGCGGAGGAGGAGGAATGGGGCGGGGCCGAGGGCGCCGAGACAACGAGCTGATTGGCCAGACGGTCCGCATCTCGCAGGGTCCTTACAAAGGTGAGGCGCTCCTCCAGTGAGAGGAACCCGAGGAGGCGGCGGCGGCGCTGAGCTGTCGCCCTTCGTTTCCCAGGATACATCGGGGTGGTGAAGGACGCCACGGAGTCGACCGCCCGGGTGGAGCTGCACTCCACCTGCCAGACCATCTCAGTGGACCGGCAGCGCCTCACCACCATGTACGCCCTCTTCTCTTCCACACTTTACACTCTTAACGGTACCGACGCGTGAACAGCCATCCGCGTTCCGGCTAAAGGTGTAGAACCGGGTTCTGCATCACGTTGCCCAGACCTCCGTCTGGATCCAGACTCACGGCTCCAGCGGGGGTCTGCTGAATGATTGGCCTTCACCGTGGCTCCGGTCCATCACGGGATTGTGGGCGGGGCTTCACTTCAGCCCCGCCCCCTCTCACCTCCGTCGTTCTCTCTTCCTTCAGGGGAGCCAAGAAGCACAGCGGCATGACCTCCACCCACGGCCGGACCCCCATGTACGGCTCCCAGACCCCCATGTACGGCACCGGCTCCCGGACCCCCATGTACGGGTCCCAGACCCCGCTTCACGACGGTAAGGCGCCGGTGCTCGCTCCGCCGCCGCTTCCTGTCATCGCCTCCACGCAAACACTTGGAACTATTGTTGAGGTTCTGAATCTCTATTTAAAAATGTTCCACCTCCTGTTTCTCTGATGGGAAGGTTCTCTGTTTAAAGCAGCACTGGGCCCAGTGTGGAACCCTGTGGAACACCACGTTCATCATATCTGTGTGCGGTTTGTCCCTCATCGTACTTCCTGTTGGTGTTCCTCAGGGCTCCTCACCCGGCCCACTCTGTTTCTTCTCGATGTTGTGGATTTATTGGACTGTCGGTGGGTTTTAAGACCGGGTTCTCTCTTCTGCTGCTCCTCCAGGAAGCCGTACGCCTCATTACGGCTCACAGACCCCGCTGCATGATGGGAGCAGGACGCCAGGCCAGAGCGGCGCCTGGGACCCAAGCAACCCCAACACTCCGTCCAGGTACCAGAGTGTCAGATCCCCCGCCCGGACCTGCTGTTCCTCCACCCGTCCTCCTCACCGTTCTGTACGTCCTGCAGGAACGAGGAGGAGTACGACTTCGGCTACGACGACGAGCCGTCGCCGTCGCCTCAGGGCTACGGCGGCACGCCCAACCCCCAGACCCCGGGTTACCCAGAAGTCCCCTCTCCACAGGTCAACCCTCAATACAACCCCCAGACCCCGGGCACGCCTGCAATGTGAGTCCTCAACAGGGTTTGGTTTTTCACCGGTTAACCTCCGAGTGGACAATTTCAGTTTGTCAGTCTTTAACAGCATCAACCAGGAACAGTTCCAGGTCGTATTCTGGTCCAGTTGAGGTCATAGTGGACTGTGTGTGGAGTCTAGTTGGTCTGAATTGGATCTGGATGCAGTAAGATACGGTCTCGATCTGGTCTGGATTTAGTCTATATGTGGTCTATATGTGTCTGGCTGTGTTCGATATGTTTTCTGGCTGTAGTGTATATGTGGTCTGGATGCAGTCTGACTCTCCTGGTCCAGTCGAGACTCTGAGGCTCTGTTCAGATGTGGGCCCATGGGGGACTGTGAAGACTTCCTGTCTGTAACTCCCTGATGTTGCTGTTAATGGATCCTTTGTCTCCGGGATGGATCCCTGTGTAACACTAGATCCAAAATGAAGAACCAGACTCATGATTTGATGAGTAAAAGACTTGGTGGTCCTTTCTCTTAGTAAATGTCTGTTTGCAGGTACAACACAGAGCAGTACTCCCCGTACGCTGCCCCGTCCCCCCAGGGCTCCTACCAGCCCAGTCCCAGTCCTCAGAGCTACCACCAGGTGGCGCCCTCACCGGTCGGCTACCAGAACACGCACTCGCCGGCCAGCTACCATCCCACTCCGTCTCCGATGGCGTATCAGGTACGAGACCTTGATGGCCAGAGACGCGGCGGTACGACACGCCGCTCTGTAGGCTAATGCAGACTGTTGTGGCGGTTCTCCAGGCCAGTCCCAGCCCCAGCCCAGTGGGCTACAGCCCCATGACGCCCGGAGCGCCCTCTCCTGGAGGCTACAACCCCCACACCCCCGGCTCCAACATCGAGCAAGGCGGCAGCGACTGGGTCACCACCGACATCCTGGTGCGGGTCAAAGACTCCTTCATGGACCTGATGGGACAGATGGGCGTCATCCGCAGCGTCACGGTGAGAACGGGACCGGAACAAGACGGAGAACGGCGAGTGATGTCATGGGACAGAAGTACAGGGAGTGATGTCATTGAACAAGGAGTGACATCGTAGAACAAGATAACAGGGAGTGATGTCACAGAACAGGAAGTGACGTCACAGAACAGGAAAACAGGGAGTGATGTCACAGAACAGGAAGTGACGTCACAGAACAGGAAAACAGGGAGTGATGTCATAGAATAGGTAGTGATGTCACGGAACAGGAAGTGATGTCACAGGGCGGAACAGGGAGTGACGTCACAGAAACAGGACAACAGGGAGTGATGTCGTGGAAGACTAGTATCCAGTGCAGGAACGGTGACACTGAGTGAAGACAGATGGATCCTCCTGCTGCAGACTAAGAATAAATCTGCAAATCATCAAAAATCTGAATTTGATCTGACTTCTTTAAAGTTACTTTACTAGTTGTAAAGTATTACTGTGACCCTCTAAGACAAATATATTCATTTAAGTTCAGCTTGAGGAGGAAGATGCTCTATAATTTGGGCGTTCACTCTTGAAGCTAATCACAGTGTGAAAGCAGGCTCATGCTAATGTAGCTGCCAGTGGGAGATTGTTTAACTCACATAGAGATATGTAAAAAGAGTTCGTTACTTTTTCAACCAAAGCGCGTGTGTGTGCGTGTGTGTGCGTGTGTGTGCGTGTGTGCGTGTGTGTGTGTGTGTGTGTGTAGGGGGGCATGTGCTCAGTGTTCATGCAGGAGTCGGAGAAGGTGGTCAGTATCAGCAGCGACCACCTGGAGCCCGTCACTCCCACCAAGAACAACAAGGTGAGAAACACTGACACGTCTTCCATCCACACCCCGTCTTCACACAGCCAGTCTGAGTGATTTGGAGTGCTTTTTGCCGACGGTGCGTTCACTGCCCGTAGGTGAAAGTGATTCTGGGAGAAGACCGCGAGGCGACGGGCATCCTGCTCAGCATCGACGGAGACGACGGCATCGTGCGCATGGAGCTGGACGACCAGCTGAAGATCCTCAACCTGCGCTTCCTGGGCCGCCTGGAGCACTGAGGGGGCGGGGCTGGGGGGGGCAGCAAGGACTGATGGGAACAAAGTGGGCGTGGCCACACCGCCTGTGATGTTGTAGACGCAGCTGCCCCCCCTGTTTTATTCCCATTTCTGTTTGTTCGGGTTAGTTTCGGTTCTGCTCGTCGTCTGGATCCCGTTTTAGTGCTTCTTTTATTGTTGGCAGTGTTTTTGGGTTTCTGGGAGCATCACGGTCAAGCAAGTGTCAATAAACTGTGAATCTGGAAACGAGCCTGAGCGTGGTCTGTAGCTTCAGAGGAGCTTAACTCCGTCTGCTACGTGTTTATCGAGGTGTTCATTTAAAGGCTGCTGTTCGTCAGGCGCAGTTCAGTCACATTTTTCTTCTGCTGCTCAGAGCCACTGAAAACGTCATGAGAACTGCTCTCAAGAAGCAACTTTAAACGGCTCCCAAGGTCCTGCTCTTTAACTGCTACATCTCCATGGAAACGCTCTGCCTCCGTCTCTGTGAACTGGGGAAAACCCGGGGGAATCGCGACCGCTTGGTGGAAATCGGTGAACTTTTTGAAGACATTCCATTTCTGTGGAAATGGGGTTGTATAACGCGAACTGGCAGAATGTAAGTTTGGTTGAAAAGTACAAATTAGAAATATGAGTCCAGAACGTCTAGGCAGAGCTTCGGTTTAATGACAATAAAGAAAGAACCACAGCAGACTCCCACTGAAGAGCATAAACATCTATAAATTGGGAATAAAACAAAGATTTGTCAAATAAGTGGTGTAAAATTCTGAATATTCAGGAACAGTGACTTGGAGACGTGTCCCTCAGGGATCTGTCTTGGGACCCTTGTGCTTTATCTCTGATGAACTTAAAATGTATTTTATTGAAGAATCAGATCACAGGTAAATACTCCTTAAACAGGAGTGTAGACGTTTGAAATGTAAGTCTTGGATCGGGCCGAAGCGTCCGGCGTCTCTTGGTGACGGTTGCTTTTAGCCGCAGGGCCGGAATGGCTGCTGGTGCTCGATGGGGACGTAGTAGAAGGGTTCCTTTGAGGGACACGGATGTCCGGGAGACGTGGACGAATCCAGAGCAGACTTCTCCCAGAAGCCTCCTCCTGCCTCAGCGTGGGAGTCGCAGCCCACGGTGAGGTTGCGGGACAGCGGGATCTTCACCTGGAACCACACCTGTCGGCCCTGTGGGCGGAGAATCACAACACACTGCAAAACATCCCTCACTCAAGGAGCCTTGGTCGGTTATATCCTGGTTTCTTTATTTTATTTAGGTGGTCGGTTGGTCGGTTATGTGAAGTTATTGGTCACTTGGTTATATTTCGTGTTGATTTGTTGGTTATATCCAGAGTTGTTGGTTGGTTATATGACAGATCATTTTTGAAAATGACTTATTTTTTTAAAAAGGGCAGCTCAGCCACATGTTTAAAGGTGCATTAAGGAGTTTTTCAACCTTAAAAATACTTTTTTTCCACCATAAATATGTTACACATTTTTAATGATGTGTACAATGTGCCCTGACATATTAATTACAAGTAGGCTACCTCTAACAGCGCTAAATTGTCACTTGAAAGTTGCAGTGCCGGTCCGGCACCAGCATTTGTTTGGGGAGAATTTGAAAGGAATGACGTAATGCACGCTCCGGCTGGCCTGATTTAGTTAGGTTTCGTTTTGTCCGCCATTACTCCGCCAGATGCTTAGTGAGCAACAACTCAGCAGGAGGCCAGGATCTTCCAGAAAGTAAGAACAGACTGGCTTCTAGCACTGCCACAGCTCCACACAGACTCCACCAGGTAAAAGAAACTTAAATCTTACTCGAGCGCTACTAAAAGAGCGAGGAAGGAGTCCCCGTCTTCCGTGCATGCAAGCCACAGGCACGAGTTTTTCACTAAGCTGCATTACGCCCAAGGCCTGCAGGGGGCGCTGTTTCGCATAAAACGTAAAACACTCATTGAGTTTTACACTTTTTTAAATGAAATTAAGTGCAAGAGAAAACAATTTCTTAGTTTTAAGCTTTTTTTAAATGAACTGAAGTACAAGATGTAAACAGCTCTAAATTATACACTTTTTTAAATGAACTTATTTCAACGTTTTATAAATGAACTAAAGTGCAAGATAAAACAGTTTTTTCTGAGTTTTACACTTTATGTGAACTACAGTTTTTAAATGCTTTCATTTTAATGATTATTTATGAACTAAAGTCAAAGATAGAACAGCCCCTGAGTTTAAAGAGTTGCTCTTATTTGTGCTGCTCTCGGATCGGTGCTCTTCAGTTTCTCGGTCTTCTGCAGAGTTTGCCGTCGAGTTGACTGAAGGAGTTTTGTTTTCCAGCACAACAGCGTCAGCCTCTTGTCAGACTCTCGTCCACAAGCTTCGCTCTGAGGTGTTTCAACAAATTATTCGTGGCAAATGAACAGGATCGCGCACCTCCTCTAGCAATATTAGCATTGCAGAGTCAGCATTCTGCAAAGCTCGGCTCGTTTTCCCTTATATAAAGTAACTTCCACACCGGCGAAGTTTTGTTGAGAGGAGCAGCCGTTCTGGATTCATTCCTGTTGTCTCTGCTGTGGATGAGACTCATGGAGAAGTCAGCCTGCTGCAGTGTAGCTCAGCGCCCGTCAGCGCCCCCTCCTGGAGAGGAGGGCTTCTTCCTCGTTTGTGTTTAACGGCAGCTTACGTCCCATTCGGCTGCACTACCGCCATCTGCTGGTGAGGAGGGCTTACTATGAGTGGGATTTTCTTGCCGACACCGATACCTGGTATCGGTACTCGCACATCCGTACTTGTTGGTTAGTGGTATGTAGGATTGTTAGTTGTATATATTGGTTATTGGTATATATGGGTTATTATCGGTTGGTCAGTCACATCCCGTGTTGTTTAGTTGGTTATATGCCGGGTTCTTGGTTATATTTACGAGTGGTTGGTTGGTTATATTTAGGTTTTCCGTTTCTTTGTTGTGTCCCAGGTTATTGGTTGGTTGATTGGTTGTATTCTCTCAGGTTATTGGTTGGTTGGGCGACTGGTTGGTTGATTGGTTGTATTCTCCCAGGTTATTGGTTGGTTGTATTATCAGTCTGCAGCCAATCTTCCTCAGTGGCAGTAATGCTTGGAGGTTGTTAAAAAAAAAACAATGTGAAAACACTGAAGACAGTCCACCGTGATGGTGTCTGGGTTGTTTGACTGTCAGGTTAGTGACGGTGGTGTGATTCCTCCAGAGAGGAGGTGGAGAAGCAGCGGTTTGTCCTCAGTGATCTGACCTGCTCGTCTGTGATGCACTGGATCTCCGGATGGTCTCCCAGATGAGGCGCCAGGACTCGGCGCACGTCCTCAACCTGAAAACAGACGTTTGTTAATAGAGGAGACGGGATGCTCAGAGTCCTGGTCACCTGGTGTTCAGCTGGCCGGTCGTGTGCTTTGCTGGTTGTGGAGACACCTGGTAGGGTTGATCGCAGGATGGGGTGATGCCGGCGTCCTCCAGGAATCTGCAGAGGCAAATTAAACTCAGTTTATAATTTTTCACTGGTTTCATCAGTAATTTGAAACCAATATGAAAACTGAAATCTGATCCAGTTCAAGCAGCCGCTCACTGAAAAGGTCACAAGGTCACACAGTGTCAATGAGACAGAGGCAGAAGAAGAAAGACCCAACTGGAAGGTTTGTCATCAGCAGAAACAGAACTGGTTGTATTTCGTGGTGTTGGTGTGTGGTCAGTGGTGTGTGTGTGTGTCGGTGTTGGGCGCTGTGTTGATTAACAGATGTGGTGAAAGTTAAGGCTGTGTCCGGTCCCTCCACTGAGTTGGCTCTCATCATCTCCACGGAGGAGACGGGCCGATGGAAAGTGGTGATTTCAGTGTTTCAGCTGCTGCGATGCCTTCAGGCGACGCTCGGTTCGGTTTCTGGACACGGCGGCTCACCTCTGGATGTCCAGCTGAGCTCGCAGCTTCAGGCAGATCTGGAAGTATCTGAGAGGAGAGTTCAGTCCTTCGACGCACGCCGCCGTCGAGCCGTGCTTCTGCCACTCCTCCCTCCTGAAACACATCGCATGACGCGGCTCGAAAATGGATGGAAAACAAGGTGGTTTGAGGAAAAACCACCACAAACACGAACATGAGATTGGTTTTCTTGATCCGGTCCCGTCACGCCCGTGACCTCCTGCTGTGCCGGTTTTTGTCAAATACCAGAAGGTGAAGCTGGTCCTGCTCTTCAGGAGCGACGGCCATTCTTCACTCAGCTCCTCCTCCAACTCCTGAAACACAGTTCTTCATGTCCCAGACGGCCAAAATGCAGCAAACTGTTTGCATGTTCACTTGAAAACATCATGAAAACTGGGTCTCAGTGTTTTCTACGGTGCCGGGTGGACCGGGCGATCCGGTCGGAGCGGACTCACCTGGACGTCTGAGGGGAACATGGGCCAACACCTGCAGCAGCTCTGCGTCTGAGGCCTGAGGACACGACCACAACATGAGCGGCTCATCAAGACGAAGACAGAGTTGAGAGTGTGTGTGGAGACTGATCCAGCCCAGGACAGGCGCTGGTGTGTGTTGTGACGGTACCACAGTCCGTGGATGGTCCAGCCGTTGACACTCGGTGGGATTCTGCACAGCGACTGGTTGTTCAGAGACTGCAGAGGAAACGGGAGTTAGCAGAGCAGGAGGAAAGAGCCTCGGAGGAAGAAACTTTCTGACCAGGAAACAGCCTGACAGGAAGAAACAATCTGGACAGGAAACAATCATCATTTTCTTTCTTGTCATCATCTCATTTCCTTCTTTACTTCCTCTCCTCTTCCTCTTTCCTGTGATGATAATGATGATGATGATGATGAAGAGGAGGAAGCTCACCAGGCAGAAGCCTCCGGGCCACTGCAGGGTGAACATCAAACACCTCCAGGAGCAGAAGGTCTTCTCGTCCTGCAGCGCCGAGCCCCGGCGGCCATGTTGGTCCGCCTCCCTGGCTCCTCCGGCCGTCACCATGACGACGGATAGCCTCAGGAGCAGCAGTGCAGTGCTCACCACGACCAGCAGGGAGCAGCGCATCTCCATCACACTGCACAGAGGACAGGTGGGTGCTGTTACAGACAGGCACTGAGTACTTTCATTACTTTAAAGTCAAGTTACAAGTGTTTGGTTTGTTGTTGGATGAACACGATTCACTGGAGCAGTACAGGTCAGACTATTTACTTTACAGTACAGTTACCTACAGTTCTGAGTCTTGACGACGTTTTGTACTGTTTGAAGCTCCGGGATCGAACCGGTGTGCGACGGTGCAGAAGGCTGGTGCCAGGGCTTCACACTGACTCACCCTGCTCAAAGCAGAAGTGAGCCTTCCTGTTTCCTGTGCACCTGACAGCTGGAGCTCGGGTTAACGTGGTGCACCTGAACGCCGCGTCAGTTTATAGAGCAGATATCTTTCAGTTCAAGTATAAAATGAGGCGTTCAGGTGCTCAGCTGAGTGTGGGTCAAATCTGCTCTGCATGATCCCTCCGATTGCTTTCATTATCCTCACATCTTTTCCATGTCCTGCGTCTTTTAGGGTTTCTGTGTGTTTTGCTCTCGCTCTGCTTTTTCCTTCACATGCCTCCCATCTGAAAGACTTCCTGACCCAACTGCAGACGCTTCCCTCAGAAACCGGAGGCTCGGGTCACCAGCTGGACGAAGATTTCTCTGTTTCTACACTTTTTTTTGTTTTCTGGAGTGATTTCAGCCTCAGTAGCAGCAAAGCAGCAGGTGCACTATAATCTGACTGGAATCTGAATGAAATCTGATGTCAGATTTTACTGGAATCTGACTGGAATCTTAACAAAAATGTGACTAATTTGACAAAAGTCAGACTGTATTCTAAATGTGACTATTAACTGACTATAGTCTGATTGAAATCTGGCTGTACTCCGGCTGTAACCTGCTCTCTGAGCCTGGTTTCTCTCACTTCTGTGGCGTTCTGTGTTTCTTGTCGCCTGTTTCTCAGCCGTCTGTGACGTTTTTGTCGGCGTCCATGTTCATTCAGCTCATTTAATGTGTGTTTGGTCAGGCATTCAGGTACGTTTCACGGTTTTTCTGAGTCTCATTTGCTTCTTTGGCTTTGTTTTGCGTCTTTCTGTATTTTTGGTTTATTCCACAGGTTTTTACTTTTGATTAATCACATGTGGAGGAAACAGACGAGAACAAGTTTAGTAAGACGGCAGCGATAAAACACACGACAAACCAGAGGCGCCTTTTTAAAGTCTGCATTTAAATAAGATTTGTGTCCAAAAATGAAATTGTTCTCGTCATGGGGATTATTTCCAGCTGAGGATTGTGGGAGATTCGGCCTCCTGTCGACTGCAGACAGTTTGGCCTCTGCAGCGGATCGTAGTTTGGCTGCAATTCAATAACACTGATACTGTGTGTGTGTGTGTGTGTGTGTGTGTGTGTGTGTGTGTGTGTGTGTGTGTGTGTGTGTGTGTGTGTGTGTGTCCTTGTCAGGGTGAAGTGAGGTAGCACAGCTCAACATGAATCGCCTCCTGGTAACTACCGCTCTGATTTCTCTGTTTTCGCCTCTGACCTTCGTCACTTTCCGCTTTTCGTGTGTGTGTGTGTGTGTGTGTGTGTGTATTTCTCTTTGGCTGACTTTAATGTGTTGGATATATAAATAGAACTGAGATTAATTTACTAAACACACACACACACACCTTCGGCTGCTCTGCTCTGACCTTTGTATCTCTGCTGGTTTACTGTCTGTGTCGCACTTCACCAAGTTGTTTCATGTTGGTTCACACACTCTCACACACTCTCACTCTCTCACACACACTCTGTCACACACAGACTGACAGGACAGTCCCTTCTCGTCCTTCCCGTCTCGCTGTAGCTCCAGAGCTAACTCTGCTGAGCCTCCTCTCTGGGAAACCGTTTCAGATTTGATTTCGAACCATTTGTGGTGTTTTGTGTGTCTGTTTACACGACAGCGGTGCTCGGAGTCACTGAAAACACAACTTTTTGAAGCGGCGGTGGTGAGGCGTCGTTCTGTTGAGACGTGGTGGAAACGCAGAGCGCGATCTGCGTGAGAACGTCTCGTCAGTAAAGATCCTTCCTCCTCAGTGTTTCCTTGTTTCCCCTCCGGGGGGCGTGTCCTGCGTCGAGGAGCTCGTCTCATTGGACGGAGCTGTGCAGAGGACACGCTCCTGTCTGATTTGAAAGCTGTCCAATCAGGAAAAAGAGACCGGCGGATGACATTCAGGACTCCTCAACTCTTCCGTTCCGGGGAAAAAAGACACGTCTGCCTTCGTTACTGCAGCTGGTTTCATCAGCTTCCAGAGTCTTGCTGTTCTACTGAGGACATTTTGACACTGAGGACATTTATCTGTTGGACATTTAAACTTCAGGACAGATTGGGATAGTTTGAAGACTAGTTGTCTGTTTTTATTTATTCATTTTTTTTGCTTTGTGTTGAAAGAGTGAAATGTGTTGTTAATGTGTCCTCCAGAGTCTCCCAGGTCAAAACTGACGCACACACACACGCATGCACACACACACACACACACACACACACACACACACACACACACACACACACACACACACACACACACACACACACACACACACCACTCCTCTCCGCCTCCTGGTTGGCTGCAGTGTGCCACTCGGAGGCTGTGATTGGCTCGTGCCGCCGTCCTTCCCGCCCCCCCGGGGACCTCTGTGTTAAAAAGTCTCGTCTTTCTTAAAGAGACACTCGCTGCTGCCGACTGTACTAACTTCGCCAGTGAAGTAAAAACTCCTGACATGAAGACAGGAGACGTCTGGAGCGAGACGTTTCTCCTCGGAGACGTGAGACTTGTTGAATGTGGGAGTCCTGATGAAGCCGATGTTTAGAGAAAACTCCGTCTCCATAGAAACGTATTGAATATGATGCAACTCCACGGCAACAAAGGAAAATACAACTTTCTGAAAATGCTCCGTCTCCATGGAAATGAAAGAATATGCACATTTTTTTTTAAATGATCCAATTCCATAGAAACTTGGAAAACGCAACTTCCCAGGAAAGACGCAACTTTTTGAAAAAGCTCTGTCTCCACGGAAACAGGAAATTGAAAGTTTTTGAAAACAGTACAACCCTGTCTAAAAAGCATCTTTTTGGAAATGCTCCATCTCCATGGAGATGAGACGAACCTGAACCTTTTGACGGCGCTCAGCTGTGTGTGTGGATGGGTACCGAGCAGTGGACTGACCTCAGGTGGTCCTCTGACGGAGGGACGGCGAGCGAAGCGTCTCGGTGTGGATTCGGTCCGGTCTGGATCTGCTCTGAGTCTCAGCAGGTGAAGACTGAGAAAAGCTTCCTTTCACTTCCTCTCCGTCTCTGCCGTGATGCTCAGAAAGTCTCACGAATCAGGAAGTCGTACCAGCGGCACCGCAACTTCCACTTTTTCAAATATAGAGGCCCATTTCAGAAGGTCGCTCTTCACAGGTGTTCAAATGATCTGTTGCCATGGTGATTCCCTGGGCCGCTGCTGGGGGCCAAAAAAACTGCAATTCTATTGAACTTTAATTTTCCCGTAGGGTTTGTAAACATGGTATCATGAAGCCTCAGCAGGTCTTCTCTCACAAAACTCCAAAATGGACTTTCATTATGGTGACGGACAACTTTAAAACTACCAAGTCCAGGAGACTCTGGACTGGAACCAGGACCAGGACGATCTGGACAACACAGAACTGGTTTGGACCGGTTTCTAAAAAGTTGTGTTTTCTCTGAGAACCGTTGTCATGTAAACGGGGCCTCTGAGTGTTGTTGGTCCTTTTTTTTTTTTTTTTGTCCTCTTTCGGTCAGTGAGCCTCAGTTTGACCACCAGCACTGAACAGAGCTCTTCTCTGGTTTCCGTTTCCAGAAAGTTCCCGTCGTGGCCGTTCGGGCCTTCAGCAGCTCGGCCAGACAGCTGAGGAACAAAGTGCCTGAAGCCCAGAAGCTCTTCCAGGTGAGGCTCTGCTCTCTGATTGGTCCAAACATTCCATCTCACTTCAGCTGCCGTCCAGATTATAGAGCATCTTCCTCCTCTAACATCAGACTATAGAGCATCTTCCTCCTCTAACATCAGACTATAGAGCATCTTCCTCCTCTAACATCAGACTATAGAGCATCTTCCTCCCACTAGTTGCGGTGATTAGCCTCCTCAGATGTCTTGTTGTGTTTCTCAGGAGGATAACGGGCTCCCGGTCCACATTAAAGGAGGAACTGTGGATGTTCTGCTCTACAGGGCGACCATGACGCTAACCATTGGAGGTATGTGTCACGTGTCTTCTGGGACGGAGCTGATGGAGCCAGACGGTTCATTAGTGTTTTCAGGGCCTCTGAGCTCCGCTGGTGTGAGAACCGACCCTGCAGTGCAGGGACAGCTCAGCGTTTGGCTTCAGAACGTAGAACAGGGTCTGAACAGGGTCTGAACAGGGTCTGAACGGGTCTGAACGGGGTCTGAATGGGTCTGATGGGGTCTGAACGGGGTCTGAACAGGACTGAACAGGTCTGATGGGGTCTGAACGGGGTCTGAACTGGGTCTGAACTGGGGATGAACTGGGTCTGAACTGGGTTTGAATTGGATCTGAACGGGTCCCAGCAGGTCTGATGGGGTCTGAATGGGTCTAATGGAGTCTGAACAGGGTCTGAACATAGCTTGAACGGGGTCTGAACGGGTCTGAACTGGGTCTGACGGGGTCTGATGGGGTCTGATTTGTCTGATGTGGGTCTGAACGGGTCTGGACGGGTCTGAACGGGTGTAAGCTGGGCTGTGTCTCCTCTGCAGGGACGGGCTACTCGCTGTACTGGCTGCTGGTCGCCTCCATGCCTCAGAAGAAGGAATAGGGTGGAGGAGGTGGAGGCCCGGCTCCGCCCGATGCTCCGTCTGGTGGGTGGAGAACCACCCGGGATCCGGCTCATTCGAGTGTTTGTTCTGTGTGTTTCTGGAGAACCTTCTCAGCTCCTTCAACGTGTGAGAAAATAAACTCCTGGGAGTTTTCAGAGTCGATGTCTCAGCGCCGTTCTTGGATCAGACTGATTTATTTATATAAATCATTGATTACTGTGCTGATCTTAAGATGATGAAGGACAAAAAGACACCAACAAACTTTTCAAGATTGCAAAAACAAAATAATGAGAAACTTAGAACAAATTATTAAGAACTCATTTATTCAGCTTCAGTCAACAATTCAAGTTTCCTTTAGAGCAGTGTGTGTGTGTGTGTGTGTGTGTGTGTGTGTGTGTGTGTGTGTGTGTGTGTGTGTGTGTGTGTGTGTGTGTGTGTGTGTGTGTGTGTGTGTGTGTGTGTGTGTGTGTCAAAGAGAGATCAGCAGCTCCACCTGGTGGATTTAGATGGGATAACATCTCCTGATCTCGTCTGAATGCTCTTTAGAATAAAAAAAAAAAAATCAGGGAAAAGAAATAAAACTCCTCAGTGAAGAACAGGCTGCTGTCTGGAACACGAGCTTCAGAGGAGCTTCAGAGGAACTTTAGAGGAACTTCAAAGGAGCTTCAGAGGAGCTGCTGGCTGTGTGAAGAGATCAACCCGGCCAGCTGAGGAGTCCAGCTTCACTTCAGGAAGCGAATGCTCATCTTATGATCGATGTTGACTTTCTCCAGCGACTGCAAACAGAAGAAGCACGGTGCAGCCTGAAGGGGAGGAGTCAGAACTTTTCTCTCTTCTCCGGTTTTTCCTCTGACAGTTGTTTCCGCGACTGGAATGCGTCGGGAGCGGACTGACCTTTCTGAACTCGTCGAAGGAGATGGCGTCATCCCTGTCCAGGTCGGCCTCCTGGATGGCTCGGTCGGCGATGCTCTGCAGCTGCTCCTCCGTCACCTGCAGCCCCATCATGGCCCCCAGCACCTGTCAGTCACAGCGGCAGCCAATCACCAAGCGGGACTCGAACAGACTCCTCGGTGTACCTCAGGGCTTCATCCTGGGCCCGGTCTAACTGTTAGATTTATGGGATTGACGCAGCTGTAATGATTATTATAGAGGCCTTCAATATCACTTTTTCAGGGGAGATTATGACCTTCAACCTCTTGCCGATACTGAGTACCAATACGAGTACTTAAGAGACGTCATCAAGACTAATATTTAGGCAGACACCAGCGATACGCTGTGTTACTATGAACCATCTGCACACACTGTCTCTGTCAACGCTCCGTCACCTCCAACAGGCACCGAACTGTTAATGAGTGGATCAGACAAACTTCAAACATGGAGCAGGTAGCATCACTGATCTGTCCAGGCGGGTCTCTGGTCTGAGTCCCTGATCCTGGTTGCACCCTCCCAGTCATCTGTAGTCGCCTGCTGAGTTGCGACCGACCTGCAGGAGTTCGTCTCTGGAAATCTTCCCGTCTCCGTCCTGATCGTACATCTGGAAAGCAACTGGACACAGACATGTGGTCAGCGGTCTTCCTGGTTCGCGGTTCGGTCAGCTGAGGAGCGAGCGCCGTGGACGGTGTGGACACTGACATCGGAGCTTCCTGATGGGGCTGTTGGCCTCCTGCTGAGCTGCGTCTCTGCTTCTCTTCACGTCACTGGGGCGGAAATGAGCCAGGACCCGGACGAAGGACGGGAAGTCCACCGACTGTTTCCTGAGAGGACAAACCAGCATGAGCAGGCAGCAAGCCAACGTCCTGTCCTGAAAGTGAAGAGCTGAGCCAGTTTGACATCGACTGGATCAGACTGCAGAGGTCCGAACCGACCAGAAGGAACCACCTCTCAACTCAATAAAGTCAGATGATCTGCTGCAAACATCTGGATGCAGATGTGAAGTCTGTGGAACTGAAGAGCGTTCCACCCCATGTAGACCATAGATTTCAAGGGGAAACAGCAAACTTTCTGACTCCGTCTCCATAGGAACGTTGTAAAACACAACTTTTTGAAAATGTTCTGTCTCTGTTTTCATGGAAACAGAAAAAACCCAACTGTTGTAAATATTCGGACTCTGTCTCCTTGGAAACTGGGCAAAACACAACTTTTCAAAAATATTTCCATGGAAATGGAGGGGAAATGTCAAAGTATGTCTTTAAAGGCCTGTACAGAGCATGATTTTTGGATCAAAAAAAAGATAATGATGGTGAGAGAATTGTGGTGAAATCGTTGGTCTTGGCTCTAAATCCATAGTTCTAACTGAAACCGGGTCAAGGATAGTCAACGTCTTTATCTGGGACCAAAGATCAGCTGAGATAAAATTCTTACAGTGCCAGAAATGTGTGGCGATGGAGGGACTGGTGCTGCTGGGACCCATGGAGGAGTCTGTGTTTCAATGCTGGGTTTATCGGGCTTCGTCCCCGAGGAAGTCAAACAGTGAGAGTCAACCAGCGGGTCAACCAGCGGGTCAACCAGTAGGTAAACCAGCAGGAAAACTACTGCTCTGTTCATGCTTTGTTCGTAAAGTTCGGCACTAGATCCACGTCTTTCAGTGTGGCGGGTTGTGAACTTGGATTGAAGATGGTTCAAACTGCAGCGTCTGAACAGGCCTCGAGGCTAATGCTAGCTTGACGCTAGCGCTGCGCGTTGTTCCGTTCTGAAAACAGGCTGTGACCGCCAGGTCTAACATCATGGCTGATTTACCCTGGGCTGAAGAATGCTGCGATGATCCGATCTCCAATCGGGTTCAAGGCCAGCTCTGAAACGGCTTCCAGATCGTCCGACCTGACACACACACACACACACACACACACACACACACACACGCACACGTTTAATACTCAAGGCAGTCTGAGTCAAGTGAAGGGAAACTGTTGTTCAACAGCTTGAATTTAACGAGGTACTTTTATTTTTCCACAGCTCGTCTAAAAATGGCCTTGATTGTGTGAAACAGATGTTTTTCCTCAGAAACAATAGTAGAATCTAAAAAACAGATTCTCTCTGCTTTAAACGAGGGTCAGTCATTCACTGAGTGACGTCAGTTCACTCATTCATACGATCCAAACGCGAGACGTGAAACGTGTGAAAGAGTCAAAACAGGTCTGACCTCCTGAGAGAGCAGAAACCCTGACCCACAAGGAGGCTCACATCTGGGCCGTCCTCCAGCTGGGGTCCTGGTCCAGAGGTCTGGGGCTTTAAGGTCCTCCAACAGACGAGGTAAAGGTCCTCTACCAGAGCTCTGAGAGCTTGAGGTTGTAGAAGTCATGGGTTTGAGGTAGAGGTCCTCAGACTCAGGGCTGTGGTTAAAAACCAAAAACTCATTTTTCAGAGGACCTCAGGATTCAGATCAAGGACCCAAGGACTCCTCTGGAAGAGGTCCAGACCTGGAGGGTGATCCAGATATGGACCGTTGTGGATTCTCTGGACTTTCCACCAACCTGAGTTCTCCTCTGTTGTCCCTGTCAAGGAACTGGAACCTTTCATGTAGACGCAGCAGGTGAGCAGCAGAGACTGAAACACACACACACACACACACACACACACACACACACACACACACACACACACACACACACACACACACACACACACACACACACACACTTTATCACACTGAAACATTTCGGCTGCACTGAAGACAAACACATCCTTATCTTTTTATCAGCGAGGACAGCTCAGGGTGTTGTCTCTCAAACACACACACACACACACATACACACACACACACACACACACACACACACACAAACACACACACGGGTTTAGCAGTTGAAATCTGCAGGGAGAAGCTGAAGCTTCATAACTGAACATGTTGAAGTTATTTTACCCGTTTCTTAAAATGTGACATCAGCTGAACTTTTTTTATATATTTGTTTCCATGTTTCTCCAAACATCTGAGGGAAAAGCAGCAAGCGAAGCGTTCCTCCTGTCTGTTCTGACTGAAACCACTCAGTATTTCCTCATTCGATGCTCAGACTACTGCCAGAGAAGAATTACTTGTCGTGGATGAAGCTGATTCTGATATTTCTGAGTGATCACAGCTGAATGAGGGATTGTGACAGCCGACACCTGGAGGCTCGTCTCAGCCTCGTCGGCTTGAAGACGCTGTTAGTGAGACGGACAGAACATTCAGAGAGAACCAAGACGGTTCCAGATCTGAACCTACAGCCGGTCTCCTTGATCAGCTGTTCTCCCTCCGGGATGGTGTCTACGCTGCTGGAGCCAATCCCCATGTCTCCTGGTGTCTCCAACTGTCTCCTGGTGTCTTCTACTGTCTCCTGGTGTCTCCAACTGTCTCCTGGTGTCTCCAACTGTCTCCTGGTGTCTTCTGCTGTCTCCTGGTGTCTCCAACTGTCTCCTGGTGTCTCCAACTGTCTCCTGGTGTCTTCTACTGTCTCCTGGTGTCTCCAACTGTCTCCTGGTGTCTTCTGCTGTCTCCTGGTGTCTCCAACTGTCTCCTGGTGTCTCCAACTGTCTCCTGGTGTCTTCTGCTGTCTCCTGGTGTCTCCAACTGTCTCCGTCAGTCTCTTTCTGTCATCCGGTGTCTCCTCTGTCCAATTCTGTCCATCTGCTTCAGGCTCTGTTTGACCGTCTGCTCAGACTGAAGCAGATAAGAAACATGCTGCAGTTTGACAACCAGAGCCCCCCCGACCAATGAGAATGTAGGTCTACACACACACACACACACACACACACACACACACACACACACCCTTTAACCCCGCCCACAGGACCAATAGGTTTAATGACCACTTCATGTCTTCTGTCAACTTCAGCTGAGGTCACTCCTCATGTTCAGTGTTCAAATTCAATGATCCGTCGGCCCCTCCATCCATGAATCCCTCCATCCCTCTGTCCATCCATTCGTCCTTCCGTCCCTCCTTCCATGTCCTCTGATAATCCGTGGTGTCCAGCAGGTGACAGAATTCAAGCAGTGAAATCAAAATACAGTTGAAAAGGATTTAAAGGATTCAGATGATAAAATAAAAAAACTGACTCAAAAATAAAACTTTTGCTTTCACAAAGTTCATTTTAAATTCTCTGTGACTGTATCCAAAATAGAATTTGTTGGTTTCATCTCATTATTTTGAAGTTGTGACCCCAGTGATGATGATGACTATTATTATTATTATTGTTATTATTATTATTATTATTATTATTATTATTATTATTATTATTATTAATATTAATATTATTATTATTATTATTTATGATTGTTGTTTAGAAATGTCCTGCTCTTAAAGATAAAAGGACCATAACGACAGTGATTTATTTACCGTATTGGCCCGAATATAAGAAAACTCTGATTATAAGACAACCCCTACTTTTCAAATATCATTTTGTGAAAATAAAAATATGTTGAAGACGATATGGTTACTCATAAAATAACTTTTTATTGTACAATTATTCTAGGAAAAGTCAACAGAAAAAACATTTCATGTGATTTGAGCTTAGGATTTAAGAAGCATTACTGCAGTATTAAATAAAAAAAATATGTTCTCTTTCTCAAAATAAGCAACAATAAGCAACAAATAAGAATCTCAAAGGTTCAATAACTGCATTAATGATGCAAATAACTTTAGAACCATCAGATTCAAGTTCTGTTCAACTTCATGAGCATTAATAATTCAGTGTGATGTATCTTGGCCGTTTGGCAGTTGTTTGTTTACTCTGCGGCGTTGAACCGTCAGTTTAAAGCTGACATCAAAACTTCGCCTCTGTTGTTTGCTCACTTGTCTAGTGTCCTTAGTTCCAGATGGTCACGTTCCTCCATTTTCCATCAGATCACTGTGACGCTCCATTTGCTTCGTGGTCACCAGTACTTTGGCTCCATCTAGTGGCGCAGCTGTGTAATGACAATCTAGTCCTCAGTGTTAATGCGATCCCATTTTTGAGAATACAATTTCTGGAAAAAAAACATTGTCCTATATTTGGGCCAATACGGTGCTATTTACTACTATTAACACATTTCAGAAAAAGGGGCGTGGTTATTGCGTGTAGGGTGGGGACAGTGGTTTTGTGGGTGGGGTCAATGTGATGGGTGGGGTCAGTGAGTATGGAGGTGGAGCCACTGTGCATGCGAAGGGCCAGTGTGGGGGGGTTTGGAGGTGGGTCCGTGACTCTACAGGAAATGTAAGAGAAGGGGAGGGGCCAGTGGGTGTGTGGGCGTGGCCAGTGGGTGAGTGGGCGTGGCCTCCCGCCCCTCTGGCTCAGTTTGCTGCTGCAGCTCCTCAGGTGAATCTGAGACAGGCGGAGAGAAGCAGAGAGACTCGGAGGAGAAATGATCCATCAGACAAACCCATGAAGAGGATTTCTGACAGGATTTACCATCAGCAGGTAAAACACTAACGTCTGATTCTGTGAAGAACAGAAAAGTCTTCTAGTTCTCTTTTAAAGACTCTGGTTGTCTCTGTTCCTTTTCCATCAAATTACAAATACTTTACTGTAATAAAATATGTACCCAAGGTACTTTTCACATCATGCACTCTTAGTTACTTTTATCAGAACTGGATTATTGAGGTGGTCAATAACAGTTTCTCTACATTAACCATGTAGCATTTGAATTACTGTTATATTCTTAATTTATTATTATAGTATTTTCAGTGTATTTCTGGATTATTTTATGCTTTTAGCTTTAACCGGATGAAAGTTCACATCCTTTAATCTCTCCTTTTAAACCTCTGAGTTCCCACCAAGTGAAGCCGGGGTTTGTTTCTGTGAAAAATGCCGTTAAAACAATAACACCAGCTTCGAAAGTTCTCAATAAAATTACTGGGTACTGCAGTTGATGTGTGGAACACGAGTTCCTTCAGCTCAGTGTGGAACTCAGTCACAGGAATCGTGGACTGTATTTGTTCAGACGCGGCTCAAACCTGTTTGTTCAGTCGCTTCAGCGCAAACTTTATTTACACTTCAGCTGAACTGATGGTTCTGAGTCACCTGCTGAACTGATCAGCGCCGATGATCCCAGTTAGCACTGATCACACACTGCTCGAAGAAACCGAAAACACTCGGTCTCCATGGGAACGGGTGAAAATATGGCGTTTTGAAAGCGCTCCATGGAAAGTGAATTCAGCTCAAATTTGTGAGTTTGCTTTGATGTTTGCTGTTGCTTTAAGTTTTTGTGTTTGTGTAGTACTGTTGTGTCTTTGTGTACTTTGTGGCTTGTACGTGCTTGTATGTGTTTTGGGCATTTAAATATGTGTGTGTGTGTGTGTGTGTGTGTGTGTGTGTGTGTGTGTGTGTGTGTGTGTGTGTGTGTGTGTGTGTGTATGTAGTTTGTGGCTCTGCAGGACGAAGACGAGTGGCTGTGAAGATGAGAAGAAGAGGAGAACAGCAGGACGACAATGCCACGCTCATCGCCATGGAAACCACAGCCGGGACGAGCTATGGCAGCATCGTCACGGTAACAGCTCCGACGAACTGAAGCATTCATTCATTCATTGATCTACTGATCCATCCATTCACCCTTCACCTAATCAATTTCTTCATTATTTTACTGATACTCCAAAGTAAAATCAGTCACCAATAAACTAAGAAAAGTGGCGCTGCGGTCGGAGGTTGTGAAGCTGGATGAGCCGTATCTCCTCTTCATCATCATCATCGTCGTCGCCATGACGCCTGCCGTCGTTATCAGAGCAGAAACAGACGGAAAGTTTCCAACGGGAACTCATTAAGTCTAAAAACACACAGAGGAAACAACAAATTCACTGCCGGAAGGAAAACACACACATTCCAGTGAACTACACACACACACACACACACACACACACACACACACACACACACACACACACACACACACACACACTCACAGTGTACAAAACGATGTTGGTTACATTATGAGAAAACATGAAGAATGAAGTTACAGTTAAAGTTAAAGTAACTATATTTGAATTAGAAAGAGTGTGTGTGTGTGTGTGGATTAGTTCAGTCGTTTGTTCGCTCACTGTCAGCCTGCTGTTGTTTCCCAGAATGCACCTCTTCAGCCTGGTGACAGGAACGTGTTCAGTGACGGATCGACTCGTGTGGGTGAGAAAAACAAACGTCCACCCGGGGCTGACTGAGAGGGCGGAGCTTCAGGAGAACCATGGGTTCCATCTGGTTTACTGTAAAATACAGAATCATCGGTGTAAAAACCGACTGCAGCTCATCGAGCCGCCGCTCTGTCATGAGGTCCTGGAAACCATCCACACTTCACTGACTGGCAGCAGCTCAGAAAGGACTGTAGCTCAGCCCACTGGGTTAGACGAGCTAACCCTCCAGGTTACCTCATTGTAACTGAGTCGTTTGTTTGGCCGGCGTTAACTGAACGGTTGTCATGGCGATGGTAATGAAGGTTTCCCTGTCGATTGATGCAAAGCAGCTTTTGGAAAAGATCTTCTAAGTTTAATTACTGTTTGAGGATTTTTATTCTCTTGGGGGATTTTGTGGTGAAGTCCAAACTTTAAACGTCTGCTGGAAACGTGCCGACAAAATCAAATCAACAAACTAATTTGGAAACATGTTTCGCGTGTTTGTTTTGTAGTGATGTCATCGAAGATCAGCCAATAGGAGCGATGATTTGAAATCTCTTTTCTGATTGGACAGACTTTGTTCTGGTGTGGGAGGAGCCTCGAGTCTCTCAAGAGGACAAGACAGGTGCTGGCCCCGCCCACAGGAAGTGGAGGGAGGAGTTTTTGAGCCGACTGAAACGCTCAGGTCTGCTGCTGGAGTGGGTGAGCGAAACAAACGCACCTGAGGGTCAGAGCCTGGGGAGCCTGCAGGAGACACTCACCTGTGTGTGTGTGTGTGTGTGTGTGTGTGTGTGTGTGTGTGTGTGTGGGTGTGTAGAAGGAGGTGGTCCAGGTGAAGAAGAAGATCTGCTTTGTCCTCCTCAGCGCTCCGTGGAGCGTCCTGTGTTACTACGCTGAGGAGATCAGCCTGAGAGTCCCTCTGCAGGTGGACAAGACAGAGACACAGAGACAGACAGGGACAGAGAGACAGGCAGAGACAGAGAGAGAGACACACACAGAGACAGACAGAGAGAGGAAGAGAGACAGGGACAGAGAGAGGGAGAGACAGAGAGACGGACAGAGACAGAGACAGACAGAGAGGGAGACAGACAGAGACAGACTCTGTGTTTCTGAGTCCTGACTTGACTTGTCCCTCCTGCTGTGTCTCAGTGTGTCCTTGGTCCTCCTGCAGGTGGTCAATGCTCCCCTGGTGAACTGGTCCCAGAAAGTCCTGTCCCAGATGTCTCTCCAAAGCCCGCTGAGCCAGGACGTCCCCAACCCTCCTCCAGACTACTACACCTGTCAGTTCAGGAGCAGCAAGCTCAGCAGGTGCAGCTGTCTCCTTCGTCTTTCTCCATCTGTCTCTGTCCTCCCACTCTGTCCTCCTCCTCTGTACCTCTGTCCTCCCGTTTCTCCTCCTTCGTCCTCCTCCTGCGTCTCCTTCACCCCGATCTTTGTCTGCAGGTTTCTGGGCAGCCAGAACAAAGAAACCTTCTTCAAGACCACCCAGAGACACCAGGTGGTGAGTCCACATCAGTCCCCCACTGAGACCTGGACATCAGTACCACATATATGGACTCCGGGAGTCTGGGGTGTCCGTCATGTTCGTCCCCCCAGGAGTCAAATTGTGATGGATTCATTTGGATTGAGTCCCAGAACTCACAGCAATCGATCGATCGATTGATTGAAATTTATAGATTCCTTTTTCACAAGGAAACACTGAAGCAGGAAGTGATTGATGTCTGAAGAGACGTCACATTAAAAACGTCTCTGAAAACCTAACTAAAACAAGGAACAGCGCCAACTGCTGGCCCGGCATGCTGACTGCATGGTTCCTCATACATTGAGGCGTAAACAGAACCTAAAAGATCTGATAAAGAGTCGACTGTTTAGAGATCTGCGAAAACCCTCAGGAGAAACCTCAAATGTGTAGTTAAACACCAGAGTTGGGTATATAACTACAAGTAACAAATGTTACAAGTAGTTAAATTACTTTTGATGGGAACAAGTAGTGTAATGGCACTACTCCTCCTAGATTGGTAGTTAAACTAGCGATACAAATGAAACGCTACGATCGTTACTTTTACAATGACTGCAAATAGAGCAACCAAAATATTATTTAAGCGGAGTTCTTTTTATTACCACCAGTAGATGAACGGTGGCCATACGAGCAACTACTCGCTATCTCTTCCAGGTCAGGGCTGATGGAACCGTCAAAGTGAAATTGGTTGCCTTATATAAATTTGTGCCCCATTGACAACACTGCACTAAAGGCCCCTTTTAAAGGAATACTCTGAAGATGGACCCACGCCCTTTCCCTATCATTAACACAGTTAGACAAGCTCATAAATACCTTTTTTGTGTCTCTCTGCCCAGTGGCTGGATCCCAGCTGTTAGCATCGTTGTTAGCTTAGCTCAATTGCTGGAAGTCAATAGGAATCCAAGCCGGACTGACGAAAGTGGACAAAATCCTCCTTCCAGTGGTCCAGGGGACGGCGTATTAGCATGTGAAGTAAATCCAAATGGTTATAAAACATTTTAAAAGACCTGTTTTCTTTTCAATCCGTTAAAATAACGTTTAGATACACACAGACCTGCGCATGCGCAGTGCTCCGCGGAAGGATATACTGGAGCACAGCAGTAGAAGCCATAGACTCAGCCCCTGTGCGCCAGTATATCCTTCCAGGGAGCACAATGCAGTAACGAGTAGTGTAACGTCTTTACTATTTCCATGGATTAATCAAGTAGTGTAAGGCACAACTTTTTTCAAAAGTAACGAGTAACGGGTAACTCTTTACTTTTTTGAGTAACGGACCCCAACTCTGTTAAACAGACACACACTCTCGCACACGCACACGCACACGCACAGTCTCGTATTTCTATCCTTGTGGGGACCTTCCATTGACTCCCATTCATGTCTAGCCCCTAACCCTGACCCTTACCCTAACCCTAACCCACACCACAATAAAGCCTAACCCTAAAGAAATGTTTTTGCACTTTTACTTTTTTCAGTAACAACAACATGGTCAAGAAAACACTGTTTCTCCTACTTAGGACCGGAAAAAGGTCCCCACAAGGCACGTCGTTCCACGTTTTGCTATCCTTGTGGGGACATTTGGCCCCAACAAGGATAGAAATACGAGAACGCACACGCACACACACACACACACACACACTCAAATCTTCAGGACAGTCAGAGAAAATCACATCAAAGTCATCTTTTTGGAACTGAAACTGAAAAGTTAAATAAAAAAAAAACCCCAGGATGTCTCATTCAACAGACGGATGTTGCCGGGGGAGACGCCTGTTCCTCAAACACAGTCTGCAAACACACACACACACACACACACACACACACACACACACACACACACGCACACACACACACGGACAGAGAAATTACTGTGGTTAAGTATCAAATCCTCTGCCATGTTAATTGATGATCCAGACTCCAGAGACAAAGAAAGTTTTTAAAGCGGAACTTTAAATTCTCCACATTGCATTAAGATAATTCATTTGTGCTTGTTTTTTCAATGTCTTGTATGGTTTGTTTGCTTGAAAGCTGCCCGATTGCCTTTATTCCTGTCTGCAATACATCACTCGACCTGCAGGTGTCACAGTTTCTAAACAAAATAGTCACCAAGAGGTTTACTCAAAAAGAAAACTTTCATTGTTTTCTGATTTTCATGCTACTTTTTATATTTTGAAAAACACAACTGCACAGATTTTTGTGGCTGAAAACTTCTATAGAATCATTTCAAAAAGTAATGGCACTGCAATGTTATCGTCAGTAGCATTAGCGTTAGCGTTAGCGTTAGCGTCTGGGCTCGGGCTCATTCTATGGCCCTGTCCCACAGCTCTATGAGATCCTGGCTCGTACCCCGTACGGCTCGGTGAAACAGGGCGAGGTGGGAATCGACCGGCTGGTCAACGAGCAGGTCTTCAGTGCTGCCTACCCACTACACGAGGTGAGAGTCCAACACCTCGGTAACACGTGTCACCCCTCCGCCGACCCCCGTCTTGAAGCTCCAGGCCTTCTTCCCAGGGGGACTTCCAGCTGTCGGCGGCCCCAGTGGCCCCCCAGGATTTGGGCCTGAGACAGATCCTGTACTCGTACTGGGCCCAGTGGTCCTGCTGGAGGCGCTACCAGCCTCTGGACCACATCAGAGAGTACTTTGGGGAAAAGATCGCACTCTACTTCGCCTGGCTTGGTAACTACAGCGACACCAGCTCTGACCTCTCAGTTATGACCTGAGGTTTCCATGGTAACTGCGTCTGTCTGGCAGGTTTCTACACGGGGTGGTTGTTCCCGGCGTCTGTCATGGGGACGGTGATCTTTCTGGTCGGGGTTTGGCTCATGGCCACAGATGTCCCAGCGTGAGAAGAAACTTATTCTGCCTTCAAACCAAAGTGCTTACTGTAGCTTTTCCCCTTGGACACGCTGACGACCATCTGTTCCTCCCTGATCGCCGCTCTCTGCAGGAAGGAGGTTTGCGACAGCGGAAATGGCTTCATCATGTGTCCTCTCTGCAACATCTGCTCCTACTGGAACTACTCCAGCATTTGTGTGACCTACAAGGTACCTGACACACTGCACACCTGTACATCTACACACCTGGAAAGTAAGTGTCCACTGCCTGATGGCAAGAGAACAGGAGGTTTCCATCGCTATCAGCTTCTTGGCTGTTTCAGTTAGTTCAGTAATATTAATCTCTGACAGATCAATGGGCATAACGACCACTGTAGTTACCCCGATGGTCATTTATACTCAGAGAGCTCTACTGCCACCCTTGCCCAGAACTGTGAGACTGGAGGACACTTTCTCATCATTCGTAACAAAAGAGCCAGAGGTTTTTGAAGAGTGAAGGCAACACAAGGGATCCGACTTCAATTTCATACCGTAGAGTTTATCAAAGTGATGGTCTCCCATGCAAGTGCATTGGGCGGCGCCTATCTCCGTTTCATAACCCCAGGCCACACAGCTACTGTGGGTAGTGGAAGCTACAGTGGGGGGGTTAGACCTCTGGTAGCTTTGTGTGTTCAACCCCCTACCCCAATCTATATATGCCGAGCACCTGGCTAGAAGGCAGTAGGTACCATTTTTAAGGTCTTTGGTATGACCCGGCCAGTATGCAAACTCACGACTTCCCAGTGGTGAGGCGGATGCTCTACCACTAGGCCATCACTCCGGTGTAGAGTTTATAAGGGATTGAATATGTTTTGTCTTTGTGATTGAAGTGGAGCCAGCCTTTGTGTCCAGGGATCGGATCACCCTGCTGTCTGCTGCCACCTAATCCACACTGCACCCGGCCCCTGCAGTTCCCAATACAAGTGGCTGAAATGAGCTTCCTCTGTAGGGTGGCTGGGCTCTCGCTCAGAGATAAGGGGAGGAGCTCCGAGTAGAACCGCTACTCCTCTACACCCTGAGGAGCCAGCTGAGGTGGCTGGGTATCTGTTTAGGATGCCTCCTGGATGGGGAGGAGTTCTCGGCATGTCCCGACAGGAGGAGGCCCTGCACAGGGAAGACCCAGGACACTCTGGAGAGACTATGACTGAATCCCATTTTACCCCTTAGCCCTCCCCTTGGCCCTACCCCTCCCTTTTGCGCGTTCACGTGGAGAGGTAGGGGTGTCCCGATTGTCATTATGACAGAGCGTCATTATTCTTCTTCGGCAAACAATTGTGGCATCTGCCTACGTCATCGGCAGCGGCGACTACTGATGACGTACGCGATTGTCGAAGGGGTGTCCCAATGCAGAGGGGTTTACTTTCGGCCCTACCCCTTAGCACTCCATTTCAAAGGGGTAGGGGCAAGGGGTAGGGCTAAGGGGTAGGGCTAGAAAGAGAAATGGGATTGGGCCTGTGTCTCTAGGCTGGCCTGAGAACACCTCGGGTTCCTCCAGTTCCTCCAGGAAGAGCTGGATTAAGAGTCTGGGGTCAGGGAAGTCTGGGCACCCCGGCTTAGATGTGGTGGAGATAATCCACATGCTTCTGCTTCTATTTGGAGAGAAGTAGTGTGTTTGTAAGCTGTCCAGTCCTCTCTGTGTGGTCGACTGTTTGAGGCTTCCTGTTCCTGGTAAACCCAGAAACACTGGGCTGGATCTGGTCCCAGTGACAGGCAGGAGGAGAGAAAATACTCACTCATGTGCAGCTCTTCACCTGTACACCTGAACGAACGTCTGTCCCCATCTTTCTCTCTCCACTTTTGGCCACCTGTGATTGGTCGGTGGTTTACCGTGTGCAGGTGGGGCTCCTGTTTGATAATGGGGGGACAGTGTTCTTCAGCGTCTTCATGTCTCTGTGGGCCGTCACCTTCCTGGAGTACTGGAAGAGGACGTGTTCGGCTCTGTCTCACCGCTGGGACTGCTCTGACTTCCAGGACATCGAGGTACGCACACACACACACCCACACACACACACTCACACACACACACACACACACACACACACACACACACACACACACACACACACACACACACACGCTCAGTCTTGTATTTCTATCCTTGTGGGGACCGTCCATTGACTCCCATTCATGTCTAGCCCCTAACCCTGACCCTTACCCTAACCCTAACCCACACCACAACAAAGCCTAACCCTAAAGAAATGTTTTTGCACTTTTACTTTTTTCAGTGACAACAACATGGTCAAGAAAACACTGTTTCTCCTACTTAGGACCGGAAAAAGGTCCCAACAAGGCACGTCGTTCCACGTTTTGCTATCCTTGTGGGGACATTTGGCCCCAACAAGGATAGAAATACAAGAACACACACACACACACACACACACACACACACACACACACACACACACACACACACACACACACACACACACAAACACGCAGTCGCTCCACAGTATCAGCTGGCCGTTGTCACCATGGTAACCATAAACAGGTATTGTCTGTGTCTCTGGCTTTTGAAGGATGGAATGGTTTGACCTCACAGCGATACTGACTGTCTGCCATGGTGACAGTCTTATCAGTGGTAAAATATAACCTCATCGTTAACAGTTCCTGGTCAGACTGATAAAATGGTTTGAACTGAGCCTTTCATGGTTTATTGCTGTTCAAAGAACAAAGTGAGGCAAAGGAAGGATGTTTAGTATTCACCATGAAAAGACATCCAGTCAAAGTATTACTTGAGAGCAAGATATCATCTGCATGTAGTGTGATTACTGTTACATCTACCCATACACAGTGATGAGATCTCTGAGGGTTCCGAGGGCTGCATCCAGTTTGAATTCAGTTCAGTAAGGGAGTGGTCCACAGGAGCGGCCTCGTCCGGAGTTCGCCGCCATGGCACCGATGACGGTGAGGAACCCGGTGACCGGCGCTGAGGAGCCGTACTTCCCTGAAAAGCAGCGATTCAGCCGAACGGTGACGGGCTGCATGGTCATCATCATCATGGTGAGGCTCCGCCCACCTGCCTGTTAATATCGAGGTCCTCAGCTCCTCCTTAGAGGGGTGTGTGTGTGTGTGTGTGTGTGTGTGTGTGTGTGTGTGTGTGTAGGTCACGGTGGTGTTGATGTTCCTCATCTCCATCATTTTGTACCGCACCATCCTCAGCATCGTCATCTACAAGTCAGCAAACAGCTTCTTCAGCTTCGCTGTGAGTCGCACACAACACAGACACACAACACAGCAACACGGACACACATCACAACACAGACACGCAACAACTGAGAACACAGCAACGCAACAAAGATGCACAACACAGGCACACAACAAGACAATACAAATACAAAACAACACACGATGACATGAACACTTAACAACACATAACACACAAACACAAAACTCAAAACCACACATGCAGAGTCTCCAGAACGCTGCCCTGAGGAACACCACCAGCTTCTGACTGCACCTCTTACGTAAATGATTATTAGAGTGTTAGTTGTGTGTTCATTTGTGTTCTTGTCTGCTCAAGCTGTGTGTTCTGTTGTGTTTTTTTGTATCTGTGTTTGTAACAGTTGTGTATCTCTGTACAGGCAGGCCGAATTGCCAGTTTTACTGGATCAGTGTTGAACTTGTTGGTCATCCTCATGTTGTCGAAAGTTTACACGGCTCTCGCCCACCTCCTCACCCGCTGGGGTGAGTTTTCATTCATCCATCCATCCATCCATTAACCCATCATCCATCCATCCATCATCCATCAACCCATCACCAGTCATCCATCCATCCATCCATTAACTCATCATCCATCCATCAATCATCCATCATCCATCCATTATTCATCCATTCATCCATCCATCCATCCAACCATCCATCCATTAACCCATCATCCATCCATCCATTTCATCCATCCATCCATCCATTCAGTCACTAAATAATAGTTTGCCTAAATGAATCAAATTACTGAAACATGTGTGTGTGTGTGTGTGTGCGCGCTAGAGATGCACCGTACTCAGACTAAATATGAAGACATGTTCATCCTGAAGGTTTTCATCTTCCAGTTCGTGAACTTTTACTCGTCTCCGGTTTACATCGCTTTCTTCAAAGGAAGGTGAGAGTCACAGCAGCCAATCAGATGACGCCTCACACAACCCTGTGTGTGTGTGTATGTGTGTGTGTGTGTGTTGTTCACATTCTATCTGTTGTGTGTGTGTTCAGGTTCATAGGATACCCTGGAAACTACAACACTCTGCTTGGTGTTCGTAACGAAGACGTGAGTCTTTCTTCATGCAGAAAACACCTCAAACCTACCCTGTTTGATCCAGGTCCGGTTCTGATTCTGTTTCCGGTTTCATGCATGTGGCCGATTACTGTCGACTGGGATATGAAAGTTTGCCCCTTCGTCCCCAGTCCATCACAATACATATACTCTCACACGCACACACACACACACACACACCTGGGGGCAATTCAGATTGTCAATTCATCTCACTTGCATGTTTTTTGGACCGGAGGAAACCCACACATGGGGAGAACATGCAAACTCCAGACAGAAAGGCCCCGGCCAGTATTCGAACCCAGGATGTTCTTGCGATGAGGAGAGAGCGTTAATCACTGCTCCACTGTGCCTACTACTTGAAATGAGTAACATGGACGTGACAGTAAAGCAGCAGTGGAAAGAGGCCTGGTGCTTCCTGGAGCCATGGTCTGAAACCGAACTCTGGAAAGCATTGGGAAAACTGCTCTGTATGCAGAGACGTACCGCAATGTTGGTCTTACATGGCTCCCTGATGAGAGAACTGGAACCAGCACCAAACTCGCACCTGGAAAAGGACTGATGGGCAGGACAGCCCGTTTCCACGGTGACGGTCCAGTTTCATAAATCAAAACTTTGATCCGGCTCCATTGCCCATACCTTTGGCTGATGACCTCCTGCTGGACCGAATCCCTCGTGTGGACGCGTTGCTCAGCGACCTGGAGTCAGTCTGATCTGATTGGTCGTTGTCTGTGTGTTCATGTTATTTTACAGTGCGGCGCCGGCGGCTGCCTGATTGAACTCGCTCAGGAGCTGCTGGTCATCATGGTGGGAAAACAGCTGATCAACAACGTCCAGGAGTTCATCTCTCCGTAAATCTAACAAACAAACCAACAACAAACACACAAGTACACACACAGCACAGCGCTAAACACCGCGTCTGGACTGATTTCAGGAAGGTGAAGTCGTGGTGGCACCGGAGGAAACTGAAGCCTCAGAAAGAGGAGAAGAAGCTGAAGGAGGCGCAGGAGGAGGAAGAGAAGGAGGAGGCGTCGCCGTGGGAACAGGACTACCAGCTGCTGGTCTGTGAGGGACTCTTCGATGAATACCTGGAGATGGGTTAGTCCTCCTGGAGCCAGCCTCCTACAGCATGCTGGGAGGTGGAGTTTTGAAGTCACCGGTCCTCCTCCTCCTCCTCAGTGCTTCAGTTTGGTTTCATCACCATCTTTGTGGCCGCCTGTCCTCTGGCGCCACTCTTCGCTCTCATCAACAACTGGGTGGAGATCCGTCTGGACGCTCAGAAGTTTGTGACTGAATATCGCCGCCCGGTGGTGGAGCGGGCGCAGGACATCGGGATCTGGTTCCCCATCCTGCAGTTCATCACACACATGGCGGTCCTGAGTAACGTGAGTCAGACGGTCTTCCCGCCGGGTTCCGGTCGGCGGGTTCTCACGGCTGTTTGTGTTCCAGGCGTTCCTCATCGCCTTCACCTCGTCGTTCCTGCCGCGGCTCTACTACCGATACACCCAAGACCGAACGCTGAGCGGCTTCATCAACTTCACCCTGGCGACATCGCCGCGCAGCTACAGCCAGCAACACAACACCACCTGCAGGTGGAGTCGGCCACTGCAACCACATCCAGGCAAAACCTGAACACAGCCAGAGCCAGAAACTCACCCAGAAGTAGAACTACACCCAGAACCAGAACCTCATCCAGAACCACAACCACACCTAGAACTAGAAACACACCAAGAACCAGAACCTCATCCAGAACCACAATACACCCAGAACAAGAACCACTCCCAGAGTGAACACACCCAGAACCTGAACCTCATCCAAAACCACAAACGCACCCAGAACCACAAACACCTCCAGAAATAGAACCACAACCACAAACATATCCAGAAATAGAACCACATCCAGAACCACACACACCCAGAAAACCTCAAACCGAACCAGAAGCTGTCACGGGTGCAAGGTGGAAGGACCCAGGCGCAGGCAGAGTACAAAAAGGGTCTTTTATTTCCAAAAAGAACTCAGGAGGGCAGGAAACCAGGAACTCGGGGAAACTCAAAAAACACAGCAGGTGCAGGCCAGGACACGCAAACAGACCCACAAGGAGCCGACCAGACACACCAGGACATCGAGGCTTAATAAAGGGGGCAGGACAGGTGGAGCACATTAGGTAGTTAACGAGACAGAGACCAGACAGGAGAACAAGAGGGCAGACAAACAAAACAGGACCCGAGCGCCCCCACATGGGTGCAGGGGCACAGGGCGTGACAGAAGCAGAAGAGCTGCATTTAGACACGTTTACACTTTTCACCACTAGTTGTCCAGTCCAGTCCAGTCCAGTCCAGTTAATTTATAAAGCACTATTAAAAACAACAATGTTGACCAAAGTGCTGTACAAACAACATGTTACATTGACCGGGAACATCAAAAACAATTGGACAATGGTGTGAAAGCACAGGGTCACAGACTTCAACATTACACACTGAGATGCCATGGGATAACACTAAGTCCAGCGTATGTCCATACCGGTGCGTTGCTCCAGAAACAGACTGCACAAGATTAAATGTTTCAATAAGGTCCAGGAACTCTCTTGTCATAGGTTTACCTGGGCAGCATACTGTGTGGACATTAAAATCACCCATAATCAAAAAGCGGTTGAACCTTGACATGACATCAGCTAAGAAGCTGGTAAAGTCATTTATAAAGTACTTATT